>NW_027501365.1:0-84839 GCF_021521415.1 Bidens hawaiensis | reverse complement strand
GTTTAACCAACGCACCCGCCGTTTTCATGGATCTAATGAATCGGGTGTGTAGGCCTTTCTTGGATAAATTCGTGATTGTGTTTATCGATGACGTTCTGATTTATTCTAAGACCAGGCCGAGCATGAGCAACATCTCCGATTGGTATTGCAAAAGCTTAGAGCCGAGCAGCTCTTTGCTAAGCTTTCAAGTGTGAATTCTGGTCTGATGAAGTACAGTTTCTTGGCCATGTTGTGAACAAGATGGGTATTCATGTCGACCCATCCAAAATTGAAGCAATCAAGAACTGGATTACGCCGACCACTCCTTCTGAAATCCGTTCCTTTCTGGGCTTAGCTGGTTATTACCGGCGATTCATTTCGAACTTCTCGAGATCGCTTTGCCTTTAACAGCTCTAACGCACAAAGGTAAACCATATATTTGGGGCTCGAAGCAAGAAGAAGCCTTTCTGACGCTCAAGCGTTTGTTGTGTGAAGCTCCTGTTCTTGCGCTACCTGAGGGTAATGATGATTTTGTCGTGTACTGCGATGCCTCCAACCAAAGTCTCGTTGTGTCCTTATGCAACGAGGCAAGGTTATCGCTTACGCATCAAGGCAACTTAAGGTTCATGAAAAGAATTATACAACTCACGATCTCGAACTTGGTGCAGTTGTTTTTGCCTTGAAAATCTGGAGACACTACCTTTATGGTACTAAGTGTATCCTCTACACTGACCATAAAAGCCTTCAGCATATCTTTGATCAGAAGGAACTTAACATGAGGCAACGCCGATGGAACGAACTCATCAGCGATTACGATTGTGAGATCCGGTATCATCCTGGTAAGGCTAATGTGGTAGCCGATGCGCTCAGCCGAAAACCCTGCCAGCTTAACTGTATCTTGCCGCGCACGCAGCTTCACTTCGCGCCGATCCAAAGCAACCTTGAATCGCGCATTCGTGACGCGCAGCGCGCATCCATCAGTAATGGTAACCTTCGCGCCGAGTTAGCGTGTGGCGCGGAAGCACATTTTGTGCCCAATCTGAGTGGGATTCTCTGCTATCTCAATCGCATCTGGATTCCCTTTGATGAGAATCTTGGCGCTGATATCCTGAGTGAAGCGCATAAATCTCGGTATTCCGTTCATCCTGGCGCCGATAAAATGTTCAAGGATTTGCGCATTTCTTATTGGTGGCCCGGTATGAAAAAGGATATTGCTGTGTTCGTAGCTAAATGCCTGACTTGTTCTAAGGTAAAGCTGAACACCAACGCCCATCTGGTTTGCTCGAACAACCAGAAATTCCTACGTGGAAATGGGAAGGTATAGCGATGGACTTCATTACCAAGTTACCTTTGACAGCAAGCAAACATGATAGCATTTGGGTAATAGTGGATCGTTTGACTAAGTCTGCTCACTTTCTGCCCATTCGTGAAAACTACCGTGTTGAGCAACTCGCGCAGCTTTATGTCAAAGAGATTGTCTGCCGTCATGGTACTCCTTTGAGCATCATATCCGATCGCGATGGCCGTTTTATATCTCGCTTTTGGAAATCTCTCCAATCTGCGCTAGGAACTCGCTTGGACATGAGTACGGCCTATCATCCTCAGACTGACGGTCAGTCTGAGCGAACTATTCAAACTCTTGAGGATATGCTCCGATCTTGTGTTCTTGATTTTGGAGGTAATTGGGATTCACACCTGCCTTTGATCGAGTTCTCTTATAATAACAGCTATCATTCCAGTATCGGTATGGCCCCATTTGAAGCACTTTACGGTCGTAAGTGCCGCTCCCCGATTTGTTGGAGCGAAGTGGGTGAAACTCAAATCACAGGACCCGAACTTGTTCAAGAGACAACCGATAAAATCGCCAAGATCCGTGATCATCTGCTGACTGCTAGAAGCCGACAGAAGAGTTACGCAGATCGCAGGCGAAAGCCTCTCGAATTTCAAGTTGGTGATCTTGTTCTCCTCAAAGTGTCGCCCTGGAAAGGTGTTGTCCGCTTTGGGAAGAAAGGTAAGCTTGCTACTCGTTATGTTGGGCCATTCAAGATTCTCGCGCGTGTAGGAAAAGTTGCCTACAGACTTGACCTGCCGCCCGCGCTCAGTAATGTGCATCCAACGTTCCATGTATCCAATCTCAAGAAGTGTTTAGCCGACGAGAACCTTCACATTCCACTTGATGAAGTTCAAGTTGACGAATCTATGCATTTCGTCGAGAAGCCTGTTGAGATTTTGGATCGCGAGGTTAAGCAAACCAAGCGCAGTCGCATCCCTATCGTGAAAGTTCGCTGGGAGTCCAAGCGCGGAGCCGAGTTTACATGGGAAAGGGAAGATCAAATGAAGATCAAGTACCCGCACCTGTTCTCTGCGCAACCTACTTCGAGATAAATTTCGGGACGAAATTTCTTAAAGTAGGGGAGACTGTGACATCTGCCCCGATCCGACCCGACCCAGGTACCCGTTTCTCTGACCCGATCTCTTTCTTTTATGATTTAATATTTATTTATACTTATATTTTACTTTTAATAATAATAATATATTTTCCTTCCCGCCTCTTTCTCTCTCTTTCTTTCCGCCGTCCGTCCCTCTTCTTCTCTCTTTCCGCCTTCTTTTCCCTCTTGTCGCCGTCCCGCCCTTACGCCTGGTTTCCCTCTTTTTCTTCTAACTCTTTGCTTGTCCTTTGTTCCTTTCCGCCTAAGGTTGTCTGCGCAGCTCCACGCGCCAGACTCCTTACAAGGAAGCCTGCGTGAAGACCACCTGTTACTGCGATACGCGAGACGAACTGTCCCCGCAGCGCGCTAAGGATTTTAGTTCTTCCCGCGGCGCGCTATGGATACCGTTCTTCCCGCGACGCGCTAAGGAATATAGTTCTTCTCGCGACGCGCTTAGAATTGAAGTTCTTCCCGCGGCGCGCTTAGAAATGTAGTTCTTCCCGCGACGCGTTAAGGTTGGTTCTGTCTGCCTTCGCGCTCGCGCACTCTTGACCTTCTGTGTCTGCCTTCGCGCTCAAGCTTTCTCGCGCTGTCTTGAGTCTTTTCTTCTGTTTAATCTAGCCGTTTGCTTTTGTGATGTCTTATCTTTTGAGCCGTTGACCTAATCTGCTTTATGTCTGAAAAGTTACTTTCGGCGCAGCATGCGCACCAACCCCATTGGTTGGCAGAAAAAGTGACTGACATTATCTTTGGAGATCTGCTTTTTCCATGCTTGACCAGTACCTTTATCTGACCCTCCCATGCCTGTTTACTGTTCCCTGTCAGCTTTTCCTTTGCCCCCTGCAGCTGCCATATCTTTTGATATCTTTTGCTTTTGGAATCTTTTACTTTTTGAGATCTTTTCCCCTTTTTCTAGGGATTGTGTTCCCTAGGGTTTCTCTATAAATAATAATAATATTTTCCTAACACATCACACACAAACACTTAATTTAACTTCCTCCTTGCTCTCTCTGCCGTCTTCCTCTCTGCCTCCGTCTTCCTCCCTGTTCTGTCCTGCTTTTCCGGTAATACATATTATATATAATAATTTACTTATTAATTATGCTAATTTATAATCAAGACTTAAAACCAATCATTAAAACAATAATCTTATTTATAGGTTAACTTGTGCTTGTTTAAAGTTGGTTCTTGCTTTATCTTACACCGCATCGTTTATCAAGTGAGTAATCTCGTACCTAATCCCTTTTTATTTTTAATGTTTTGGGATGTTCATGTGTTCATACAAACTTGGAGTCTTAAACTTGTTTATGAACTTTAGTCGCGCAGTATCCCATGTGTTGAGGACGTAGACTTGGCTGTTTATTTGTATGTGTGGATCATTAACCGTCTTGTCGGTCTATTCCGCAGTTCTCATGGTACCATTAGATGAACATGGGAGAACTATCGTTTATGATTTTCTCTTTTGTTTACACTTACACAGTCTTTCTTGTTTGTGAGCTCAATTGTGAGCACTGGCAGTCTATGAATCTTAGAGTTGGTCCCGATCGGATTACACCCTTGTTGAAAACCAGACATACACATGTTGCGCGCAGATTTATTGTTATCTATGTACTGTATTAAACTTGATTTCTCACCAACACGCAAGTGTTTGACGTTTATTTTAACACATGTTCAGGTTTGCAGTAGCTGTTTTGGAGCTTGAGGACACGTAGGAAGTTTTCTTTATTTTGGACCTAGATTAAAATGTATCAAGACAAGTTATTGCTGTTCGAATATTATGATTTATAATATATTGATTTATGATGATTTATGTTATCTTATGTTTACTTTGCGCTGTGCGCGAATGAATGTATTTATTAAATATTGACACCCAATAGTGTCACGAGTAATGAAACAATATGTGGCGCCCCGATGTATAATCCGCCTTTGGTCGGGGTGTTACACGGATTTATAACCTAGTTTATCATATATAATGTTTACAATTTGCTAGAATTCGTTGATCCTAATCTACTATATTATTTAAGCAATAAGTCTTTCTATAAATAACATACATTCTCATAATTTCTTGCTAATATAATAATTCAAAATTAAATTAAATTATATTCAATTTAATTACAAACAATATATTCTAATATATTATACTATAAATACATGTGTTCTTTATGAGTTTGGATTTTTTGTTTTTCAAAGTTTCGTGGTATTTATTTTTTATTTTGGTTTTATTTCGATTTTTGGTTTTTGGTCGGTTTTAATTTTTATATATTTGTTTTGTTTCAGTTCCGTTTCAATTTGATCTTTTTCAGATTTATTTTAGATGAGTTCATCTTTATTCACTTTATTGTTTCGGTTTTTACAACTTCTGTTTTGTTCGGTTTCAGAATTATTGGTTTTAGTTTTCCAATTTCATTTCAGTTTTTATTTTAGTTTTATCGGTATTTGTTTTTTTTAGGTTTTCGGTTTTTGTTTTGTTTTAGTTTTTTTTAGTTTAGTTTCGTTTAAATGTGTATATAGTTTGTTTAGTGTTTGGTTTAGTGCCTACAAAAAATGAAAGAATTTGGAGGATTCACATGAGTTTCATTTTTCAAGTTTGGTTATGAAAATGGGTCAATTTCGAGATGTTTCGATTTGCTTCGGTTTGGGTCAAAACATGTTATTTTAAAAGAGTATTAGTTTAGTTTTGGTAAACGAGTCAATATAAAAAGGTATCGATTCCGTTCGGGTTCCAATATGTCTTTTTAAATTCGTATCGATTTGGTTCGGGTCATACAAGGTCAATTTTAGAAGATATTGATTTGGTTCGGGTTAAAAAGGGCCATTCTCAAAAATGTATCAATTTGATTATGGTCAAACCATGTCATTTTAAAAAGGTTTTGATTTGGTTTCGGTTCTTATATGCGCTTTGGACGTGCTTCAGTTTATTAGGGTGCAATACTTCTAACATGAAATGTAAAAACATTTTTCGTAATCAGTTAATCACTTGTTTGTTAGATTAGTGTATGAATGTTTTTTTTTTATCAATTGTGTTCCTCCAGAAGAAAAGAAGCCCGAATCATTATTGGATGCTTATGAGAAATATTTTCTGGATACTTATTATTTTTATTTGATTTGCTTGCTTTTTCAACTAATGTTACTGAAGTTTTGTTTGTTTATATTAATATTATTTTTTAAAGTTTATAAAGTTTATGTTTTAAAGTTTTTAATTTTCTTCGTAAACATTATACTATGTGAAGTCATTTTTTGTAAGTTTATGTGTTTCAGTACTTTGTTTGCTTATGAATATGAATTCCAATTAACAATCATGTTGCCGTCTCAAAAATATATTAAAAATAACTTGCTGCTTAAAATTATATATTTGTTTATGTGATGATTTATATATTTCCGCCTGTGTAATGCACGGGTTAATAACCTATTATATGATATATTTTGTCATTTCAAATGTTATATGCTTATTCGACGATTTTTATATTTCCACTCGTGACGCACACGAGTCAATAACCTAGTATATGGCCTAATTGAGAATGTAACTACGTATGTTCTTGAAGGAGTTTAGCCTACATGTTAAATAATGTTAAAACCATCACTAAATAGTGAAAATCACAGGGCTTGTAGTATAACGATACTAAGGTATGCGAAAACGTGCTCCTTTATATAGTGGTTGACGGTTCTAGTTCAATGGTGAATAATATGTAGATTTACAAATAGGCTTGAAAGGGTGTGCTTTAGCTGCTCAGAAAAAAAATGAAAAAAAATAATGTGAATTACTTATAATCATGTGATTTGTATGCTAATCAATATTTAAATCAGACCTGTTGCACTAGAGTTGGAAATAAAATTAGTAAGTTTGACATATAGGTGAATTGGTGGAGCATTGTGCACAAGTACACTATGGATCGGTTGGATTTTTAGATTGGCATTTGTGATTGGACATGACTCGAAGCCTAACCAGCCACTGGAAAATGAACAAATAATGTTCGTAGAATTAGATAGACTAAAAAAATTACATGTTTTTGGCTAAAGTGGAATGTTTGTGACAGAAAGGTCTTTTTTAACCATTGAGGTAAATGAACCTCAGTTAATTGATTATACAAAAAGACCTTCATAATAGAGGCCATGCTTATGTTCTGATCGAGCTCGGCTTGTAAAAGATTAATTAGTTATACATATAACTTTATAAATAAAGTACAAAATTTGCATACTAAAACTATCAATATCATTTGAAGATTGGGGCGTTACACCCAATTTCACACAATCCAGTTCCATCAAATCGCAACAGGTTCCTATATGTTTGGTTCATGCAAAACTGATTTGGATACGCATCGGTTCGCTTTATTCCGATGATAACCTAATCCGATCTAGTTTTAAACTCCGAGTGCATCCCTAATTAGAAATAATATGAAGAGAACATAATAAGAATAGAATTATAGAATGTAAAAACATTTAGTCAAACATTGTATTCACGAGTCAAAACATTATTTCAGTTATCTATTAAAATATAAAAGATTATAGGAAAGTCTAAAATATTTTAAGAAAAAGAATTGAAAAAAGAAACCTTTAAGAGTACACCTTTTTGGACATATTGGTTCCTAATTGCGTTTGCAAATCTTATGATTGGATCTTCATCATTATCAAATTTTAAACTTTTTGAATTACATGCCCACCTTTTGTAAGTCATATTCTTTTCTTAAGAAAAAATAGTTATTATGTCTTAGACCTTTTATTAGTCACGTATATGTTTTTTAAAGAATACATTTCTTAAAGTAGTGCATTTATACATTTAAAAGTGTGTTGTGGTTGATTTTGTTTGGGCCAGAACGAAGCAGATCAACTAGATTTAGCGTCCCATGGCCACCACCATAACGCCTTCACCGACATGGGGGCGCTGCCCCTTCCGTCACGTAGATTTGAAATTGAATATTGTACCAAATCTATCAGTATAACATGGGTACCGAATCTATCACGGGTTGTCAGTCGACTCAGGCACTGCCCGATTTTATTGTTAAAATTCACTTCTCGAGCGAATATGATTTAGCCACCTCAACATTTCATTTTTTGATTATTTAAAAAGAAATTCACTAATTTCATCATATTTCATTCCCACTGTAACATACTCTAGTTAGTGGATATAAAAGTCTCATTTGCCGAGGTGTTATCCACATGTCACAAAATGTCTATTTCACTGCTTTAGATAACCTTTCAAACCCCTCTCACAACACATGGTTAAAGATTAACAGTTCAATTTTACACTTATTTGTTGTGTTTAACTTTATTATTAAAAGTAAAATAAAATAATAGAATTATACTAGTATTATTTAGTTTATAGTGATTACTAATATTAATTAACACAATTTACCCCCCTCAATCATCATCTAATTCTAACCAAACCATTATGAACCTCTCCACCTTCCCACCGGGATACATCGCTTGAAATACTTTTTGTTAGTGGTTTCACTACTTTTTCTTATATTATCCTATTAAGATTAAGATTAAGATTAAGATGTCTATTAACTCGATTACATATTTATATTTGGACGTTTTTGTTGCATTAAGAAATCACATGAAATTGCCGGAAGTCACATAGTGTGTGTAAAAGTAAAGTGCCAGATGTCGACAACTTAATGAATAACATTAAATGTAATATGCAAAACATTACATAATGAGATAGTTTAGATTATCATCATTCGACACCACACACGACAAGTGAATCAGTAGATGTCAAGTGTAAAAGTCTTTTGTTTCTATATTTAGAACACGAGATACTTTGTTCCAATTCAATGATAGTGACTTGTATGCAAAACAAAAGCATTTTGTAAATCTTTTAGGATTCAGACTTTTTCATTTTATTTTTATAGAACCCTGTTAATCGATTATTCTGCCATCTTATTCTTGAAGCCGATAATTGTGAATATGATTCTCTTGTTTTTTTATATCGAATATATTGAAGAGCACCCTTGAGCGAATCAAATGGCCCATGTGAAATTGTGAACCAATGAACCCCAGATGTCAAATACAACAAAAGGATTTAAATGGCCAGTTTTAGTCATGTTGAGACTTGAGTGTGACAAGAGGGCAATATATATTTTTATTATTTGTATTATTGATTATATCCTGTTACAAAACTAGGAATATTTTATGGTTTATTAGAAGTGTTCACGATTCTATTTTAACAAGTTTTAAATGGCATTAGCCAAAAGTTTTTAATCACTAAAAGATAGTGTTTACCTATTTGGTATACATGAATTAAAGACTAAGTGAGATGGACCATTGCAAAGGAATGAAGAAAAAAAGAGGGTGTTTGTTTAGTTAATAAAATAGAATTACCTATTAGTATATTACATTATCCATATCATTATTATTATCAGAACTCAAATTCATCCATCCACCACCCCCATTATTATTATTATTATTATTATTATTATTATTATTATTATTATTATTTCATTCTCTCTTTCAGCTTGCATTACCTCCGTAACCCTTCCACCATGGTCACCACCACCAACCACAGCCGCCGTCACCGTCCACCCACGGCCGACCACCACCACTAACACCCTCCCACCATTCCATTCCCTCTCTCATCATTTTCCGCGTAATAAAGAGTATTGTTTAGAGCTACAAGAACCGTGAACCCCTCACATAATCAACTACCTTGTTGGTAATTCTAGTGTTATCGACATGATTTTTGTGTTATTTAATTAACTTGATGATCTAGTAGATATTATTAACGAGTTGGGGGGGGGGGGAGTGCATACACTTTTAGTTGGGAATTTCATACTTCCATATTAATATTATTTAACTTAATGATGATGTTTTGTGTTTTACCGGTTGGGCCATGTCTCTATTTGGGCTATATCTTAATTAGTTGGGAATTTCATACTTCCATATTAATATTGGTTTCTCTTGAAGATACAATTATTATCAGGTCACATACAATAATTTTAATCAGCTTTGAATGGGCTTAAAATAGAAATTGGGCTTTGATGATACGCTTAGTTTTGGCTGGGCTTGGATATAATAAAAACCAGTTTATGACACGACCAACAAAATAAATCACCGGTCACGGTATGATTGGGGTGTACACAAAACTGAAAAAACCGAATTGAAACTGAAAAAACCAAAAAAACAAAACTGAAAAACCAAACTGAATTAGAAACCGTCGGTTCGGTTTTAAAGTTTAGCAAAAACTGAAATATAGATTTTGGTTCGGTATTGTATTTTGTTAAGAACCGAAAAACCGAACCGAAATAACCAAAAATTGAAACAACCATAATATCTTAACCGTAACCATTAAAACAAAATCTAGCGACGACCATTTTAGTTTTAACATATGGTTAATAATAAATATATTTGGTTGCTACAAATGGTTAATAACTAATAATACTAGTACTTTTAATTTGATTTTCGATTTTAAATGTATTTTTTCTTAGCTTTTAATATTTGAAGCCCAAATATTTAATATTCTATTAATCATTAGTTTAAAGGAAAAAAAATATCATGCTCAATTTCAATATCTTGATCAAGTGTTTTTTTTTTCAAAATGTTTTGGCTCGATTAGCAAAACCGAAAAAACCCCATCCAAAACCGAACCGAACCCAAAAACCAAAAGCCGAAAATCGAAAAAGCCGAAACCGAACGGTTTTAAAAATCATAAAACCGAAAGTTTGGTTTTTGGTTCAGTTTTAGTCAATAACCACACCGCAGCACACCATGCACACACCTACAGTATGATCACTACTCACGGTCAACATCACAAATTCGATTAAACGTTGATAAGCTTAGTAGTGTCTAACCAAGAACATACTATAAACTCAAAACATAAGTCTAAATAATTTGAACAAATGAACTTTTCACAAAAAAAATTGTGTACGTTAATGTTGAATCGTATGATATGTTGTACGTCAACTGAATAACTAAGAGTAATAAGTTAATGTAAAGAAACTCAAAAAATGGACAATAAGTGTTTTTGGTTTAACCCAATCTAGCCTGACATATACCCAGCCCACCAGACCCGCCTACCTTGGCGGTTGAAAAAACCGTTTCATGAACAAAAAAAGTTACGAGCTAACTTGTCACAGCCTTGACCCCTATACCCTGGGAGGGAAGCCGTGAACATTGATTGGTGGTATCGATGTTTATTAAATTATTTTGCAGCAGAATATTTTTATCAAAATCGTAGTTAGGAAAACTGATCAGAATTATAAAAACACCATAATTATTATTATTATAAACTGAGAATTTAATCCATTTTAGTACAAACATAAACTTTATAGGGATAAACCCTAATTTACAAAACACGTTTCTTTATTCTGGTTACAAGCCACTTATTTAAGCTGTAAGCCTGCATACATTATTCCTTTTTCTCTAACAAGTCACCTGAAACATGTTTAAAATATATGATCAGCAAGAAATATTGGTGAGTACATTCATTCGTAAATGACACATTTTACATTAACAACATTAAGATGTTTTTACATCTGCCTGCTTACAAATTACCAAAAGGTACTTGTCACTCGACCGTATCTATGACTGTGGTCATATTACTTATTGGCTAACACTTGTCCAATAAGTAACGTGTAATAGCCCAGTAGACAAGCCTTGTATACAAAACCCAACAATACCAGTAGTAACAATCCCGTAAGTCTACAGAGACTTAATCACTATAATGTATTTAAAATACTTTAGAAATATGTATCAAAACATTTAGACCATTTGCCATGAGTTTTATAGGTTTTGAAATTATCATGACAGTGTCAGAAAAACAGTTATCTCACGCAAATGTGAGTGGTACAAAAACTCAAATGTCTCACATTGTAAGTTTACATTAAAGAGCGCTTCTTGGTATTAAGCACCTAGGTTAAACACAATGTAGTATATTTAGATTAGTATAAAACCAATAATCATAACGATAATCACGAGATTAAAACTTTACACGATGGCACAATGTCTTACCTTAATAGGCAGAGCTTTTGAATTCGCGTATATAAGTTTATTTCGATCGAATAGGATATCGCTACGATCACTCGGGTATTATACCATCTTTTCAAAAGAGATTTCAGAGAGAATGTGTTGTGGGACGAGGAGTGAATGTCTCATGTTCAATCTATTTATAGCTGATTCTGGACCCCGTCGCGATACGTGATGGTCATAAACAAAAGAGCATCGCGTATCGCGAAGAATCTTATAGCATTGCCGAGTCAGCCCTAGGTAGGCTACGTGGCACGTAACGTGTCTGATCTACGTAACCTCCATGTCGCGTATCGCGACGTGTTACCTTAATAGGCTATCGCATATCGCTACGCCGCTACGTTTCTGGATAATTTTTACACATCATCGCGTTACGCGATGCGACTAATCTATACCGGTCGCGTATCGCGATGGGAGGATTATTAAAAATCCTAATTTTCCACAAAAATACTAAGGCGGCCCTTAAGCGGGGATGCGATGTGCAAAGTGTGCCATCAAAGTGCCACATTGCGCCCGGGCCCGTGTGCGTTCAGGTGCTTCGCACCCTCCGCTAGGACCACTGGGTGTGATTTTTCTTATAAGAACATTAACATATGAGTTTTATTTCTTATAAAGAATTCACAAGTTTTATAATCTAGCGATGTGGGACAAGAACTTACACTCCTATTTATACCATGGTGGAAGACTCTCCTTTTCTTTCCTCCACCAATGTGGGATGGAATTTTCTTCATTTATTTCTTTACTTTTATTTTGTGGTTTTTTATAGTCTCCCATCATTATTTTGAATCTCGTCCTCGAGATTTACTGGAATAAGTGTGGGTACTTTCGTTTCATTTCGATCTGATTCTAATTCCCAAGTATATTATGGCCCACGTTTTGAATCCCACTTCACTTTGACCAGATTTATTCTTTTATGCTTGAGATTCTTGATATTTCTATCTTCAATTTGCAAGGATTTCTCAATGAAATTCAACTTTTCACTTATCTTTATATCTTGAGGGGTAATTTTAGTGATTTATCAGCTAAGCATTTCCTTAAGTTGCTTACATGAAATACATCATGTACACCTGTCTTCTTCTGATAATTCTAGCTGATAGGCTACTGGTCCAATTCGTTTGATAATTTGAAATGGTCCAACAAAGCGTGGACTTAACTTTCCTCTCTTACCGAATCGGTTTACTCCTTTCCATGGGGATACTTTCAGTAGGACCCTGTATCCAACTTGAAATTCCAATGGTTTGCATCGATGATCTGCATAACTTTTCTAACGATCTCATGCAGTCTTTAATCTCTTCTTAACTTGGCTTATCTTGTCAGCAATTTCTTGTATGATTTCAGGACCTGATAATTGTATTCCTCCTATTTCTGCCCAACACACTGGAGTTATGCACCTTCGTCCATAAAGGGCTTCAAATGGGACAACATTAATACTTGTATGATAACTGTTATTATAGGAGAATTCTATTAGTGGTAAATGGTCATCCCAATTTTCACCAAAATCTAGTACACATGCTCTTAACATGTCTTCCAATGAGTGTATGGTCCTTTCACTTTGACCATCAGTCTGTGGATGGTATGTTGTGCTCAAGTTTAATTTTGTTCCCATAGCTACTAGGAAACTTTTCCAAAAAGGAGAAGTAAAACGGCTTTCTCGATCAAATACAATGGATAATGGAAGTCCATGTAATGAGACAACTTTGTCTACATACAACTTAGCTATTTTTTCCATTTTGAAAGTTTCCTTCATTGGTATAAAACAAGCTGATTTTGTTAATCTATCCACAATCACCTATATTGTGTCATTCCCTCTTCTCGTGGTAAGTAATTTGATAACGAAATCCATTGTTAGAAATTACCATTTCCATTATGGAATTTCTAATTGTTGAAGTAGTCCTGATGGCTTTTGATGTTCTCCTTTAACTTATGAACAAGTTAAGCATTTTGAAACATACTAGTTATGTCATTTTTCATTCTTATCCACCAATAGATTTTCTTCAAATCTTGATATATTTTATCTCTTCCAGGATGCATTGTGTATTTGAATTTATGGGATTTTTCGAGAATCCAGAGAATTTCATCATTTTCTTTGACAAGTAGATCAATGGTACCATTTCTTTTCTCATCAGCAATATTATTGTCTTCTATTGCTTGTTTCTGAGCAATCTTTACTTCATCAATCAAATTGATTTGAAGTTCTAATCTTATGGCTCGCACTCTTTTAGGTTCCTCATGCTCTTTTCTACTTAATGCATCAGCTACTATATTAGTCTTACCTTCACGATATTGGATTTCACAATCATAGTCGCTAAGAATTTCCATCCATCGTCTCTTCCTCTTGTTAAGCTCCATATGCCCAAAAATATATATTAAACTTTTATAATCTGTCAATACAGTAAACTTACTACCATATAGACAGTGTCTCCAGATCTTTAGGGAAAAAATTATTGCTCCTAATTCTAAGTTATGTGTTATGTAATTCTCTTCATGCTTCTTTAATTGTCTAGATGCGTAAGCAATAACTTTTTAACGTTGCATTAGTACACATCCTAGTCCTGATTTAGAAGCATCACAACAAACTGTGAAATTTTCAGTTTCTTCTGGCAGTGCGAGTATTGGGGCATTTGTTAATTTTTGCTTCAAAGTTAGAAAAGCTTCTTCTTGCTTAGGTCCCCATTCAAACTTGACATTCTTACACGTTAACTTTGTTAACGGAACTGCTATTCGAGAAAAATCTTGAATGAAACGTCTATAGTATCCTGCTAATTCTAAGAAACTTCGAATTTCTATAGGAGTTTTAGGAAATTCCCAATTAGTAATAGCTTCTATTTTAGCAGGGTCCACGTGAATACCTTCATGGTTAATCAAATGTCCTAAGAATTGTATTTCTTGTAACCAAAACTCACACTTTGAGAATTTAGCGTAAAGCTTTTCTTTTCTCAATAGTGTCAAAAGTGTATGAAGATGTTTGACATGATCTTAACTGGTTTTGGAATAAATAAGTATATCATCTATAAAAACGATTACAAATTTATCCAAATATGGTTTACATATTCGATTCATCATATCCATGAATGCAGCTGGTGCATTGGTTAAACCAAATGGCATGACTGTAAACTCATAATGACCATATCTTGTTCTAAAAGTTGTTTTAGGAATATCTTCTTCTTGCACTTTTAATTGATGGTATCCTGAGTGTAAATCGATTTTAGAAAAATATCGAGCTCCTTGGAGTTGATCGAATAAATCATCAATTCTTGGTAAGGGATACCGATTCTTAATTGTGACTTTATTCAATTCTCTATAATAGATACACATAAGCATTGACACATCTTTCTTTTTGACAAACAATATTGGTGCTCTCCAGGGTGATGAGCTAGGTCTTATGAAAACTTTTTCTAGCAATTCATCTAATTGCTTCTTTAATTCTAACATCTCTGTTGGCGCTAATCTATATGGTGCTTTAGCAATTGGCGCTATTCTTAGTATTATATGGATTCTAAATTCAACTTCACGATCAGGCGGTTGTCCAGGTAAATCTTCTGGATAGACGTCAGAATATTCTGATACTACCAGATTTTCTTTTATCTCTTTTCCTTTGGCGCTAATGATTACAGAAATCATATATACTACGCCTAGTTTCCTTAGATAGCTTGCCATTTTCATTACTGATATGAACTTTCTAGGCTTGGATATTTTATCTCATTGAATTGTAATAATTTTTCCGGTTGGCGCGCGAATTTCAAAAGAATTTGTATTACATAGGATTCGAGCATGATTGGCTGCTAACCAGTCCATTTCTAATATGACATCGAATCCAGCCAGATTCATTGGGAGTAAATTTGCTTTAAACTTGTGGCCTAGTAATTTTATGTTTTCTTCTTGAAGTACTTCATGAATATGAATGGAATTTCCATCGGGCATTTCTACCGTGCAGACTTGATTTAGTTTGGTTAACGGTTGATTTAGGTCTTGGCAAAACTTCGTGTTTATAAAACTTTGATTTGCTCCGGAATCAAATAATACTTTAGCGTAAACGTTATTAATAAGGAACGTACCCGCAATTACGTCTGGAATCATTGCTGCTTCTTGTGTAGTATGCTGAAAAGCTCGTGCAGTCTTCTTAGGTCCATCTGTGTTCTTTGCTTTGTTGTCAGACACATTTATCAGCTTTCGACATTCTTGATGAATGTGGCCAGGTTCTCCGCAGTTGTAGCAAACACGGCTTCTTTTCTTCTACATTCTTCATCCGTATGTCCAGCCATTTTGCAATAATTGCAATACTTAGTTTTCTTAAAAGCGCATATCCATGAATGCCTCTTTCTATAAATTCTACGGAAAGGATGAGCATAAGATTGTCATGTTCCTTTCTTCCGAAATTCTTGAGTAATCTTCTGGGCTAGATCTTTCTTTTTGTTTTCTTCCTGAGTTCGGATTAAACCGCATGTCATGGTATTAGCTAGCTCAACAGTTTCTTTAATAGTCTGAGGTCTAGCTGACTTTAACAGATCCTGGATTTCACTTACTAATCCTCAAATATAACGAGAAATTAGTACTGATTCTGGCAAAGCCAAAGCCGGTACCATTCTTGCATATTCGAAGAATTGTGTCGTATACTCACGACACTTTACACCTTCCATATTGTGGTTTAAGAACATAGTAGCAATCTTTTCTCTTTCATGAGGAGGACAAAATTTTCTTTCTACTATTTCTTTAAATTCTTCCCAGGTCATAGTATAGACTATATGACTTCCCTTTGACTAGAGGACTGTGTTCCACCATTCTATTGCTTCATTAATTAAGAGGTTAGAAACATATAATATTTTATCTTCTTCAGCACATTTACTAGTTCTTATGATAGCTTCTGTCTTTTCTAACCAGCGTAGTGCTGGTAGGTCCTTCATTTCCAGAGAATTCGGTTGGTTTACAGGCCAAGAAATCCTTGTAAGTACAACTGTGAACTTTTGACATTTGGGGTAATAGGTTGCTATTTCCTCCATTCACACTATTACTAGCCTCAGTGTTGGACTTTCGTTTATTACTCTCGGTCTTATGCCTAATTACAGAAACGGGTTACTTAATAGCATCAACAATTAAAAGGAATTGCCTCAGTGATTTTCTGAGCTATCATATTTTCAATAGCATTCAATTTCAGGCGATTTTCTTGATTGAAAGTTTCATGATTATGCTTGTTTTCGTGATTGTGCTCGTTTTCGTGATTGTGCTCGTTCGACATCTGAATTACATATAAGAAAGGAATTATTAATATCGTAATTAAATAATAAGATAAGAAAGATATCAATAACACATAAGCATAAATTAACACAAAGGCACATAATATGTCAAAATCGTCGATCTTTGCGACATTACTCTTTATATATACATATATACATATATACATATATATATATGTATATATAATATATATATATATACGCATCACTATAATTTACATCGACACACTTTATATACATGCGTCACTACATATATTTCCTATACATAATCTGTATGTACACAAAAGAAATTTCGATAATGAACATATAAATATTATATATATGGTTTATATATAGGGTTCTCGGTCATAGTATTTCCAGGTCAGGTTCTCCCCAATGTTTCTCAGTCTATTTTTGGTATCCATCAATTCTTCCCTATAGTGACGGCGCTGTGTCGTCATCTCCTGTGTCATATTGGGGTAGTTTGAAGTTTCAGCATGGAATGGTGCATACGGGTTTGTCATCATTGTTTTGATACTGCAAGTCGTTCGTCCACCATTCTTCTAGCTGAGCTTGGTTGATAAAATCATCAGGGGGAAGTGTACCATTCGGGTTCTGGGAGAGCATATTCAGGTTGTTGGAGCTTGCTGCACATATATCATTGAATACTGGCTGAAAATTTTCGCACTCACCTAGGCATCTGCCTAGTCACTCCTGCATTGGTATTGTTGAAGGGGTTGTGGTTCAAGTTGTGGTGGTGGTTGTGTGACTTTGGTTCTTCCTTTCTTGCATTTTCTCAACCCTCTTTGCCAGTCTTTGAGTCTTCTTCTTCTTTTGGGCTTTGATTTTTCTACAGGTTGTTCCATGGGTTGTGCTTGAAAGATCATGGGTTCTGGGTGTTGTTCACAGGATTCTCCTTCTTCCATATCCGTAGTGTTAATGGATATGTTTCCAAATGCTTCTACGAGCTCACTCATGTTGTTAATAAAAACTAATAAAACAACGAACTCCAAAAAAAAATAGTATTTATTTTCACTTGTGGTTAGAATGTTATCTGTATGGTTAACACATAGGTTAATGCATGTATTTCCTAACTCTAAATTTTAATATTATGTATTATTAAAATACCCATATTGCTTAAACCAGTGGCTCTGATACCACTTCAGCTGTCACAACCCCCGACCCCTATACCCTAGAAAGTAAGCCGTGAACATTGATTGGTGGTATCGGTGTTTATTAAATTATTTTGCAGCGGAATATTTTTATCAGAATCGTAGTTAGGAAAATTGATCAGAATTATAAAAACACCATAACAATTATTATTATAAAATGAGAATTTAATCCATTTTAATACAAACATACACTTTATAGGGATAAACCCTAATTTACAAGACACATTTCTTTATTCTGGTGACAAGTCACTTATTTAAGCTGGAAGCCCGCACACATTATTCCTTTGTCTCTAACAAGTCACGTGAAACATGTTTAAAATATATGATCAGCAAGAAATACTGGTGAATACATTAATTCGTAAATGACACATTTTACATTCACAACATTAAGATGATTTTACATCTGCCTTCTTACAAATTATCGAAAGGTACTTGTCACTTGACCGTATCTATGACTGTGGTCTTATTACTTATTGGCTAACACTTGTCCAATAAGTTACGTGTAATAGCCCAGTAGGCAAGCCTTGTATACAAAACCCCACAATACCAGTAGTAACAATCCCATAAGTCTACAGAGACTTAATCACTGTAATGTATTTAAAATACTTTAGAAATATGTTTCAAAACATTTAGACTATCTGCCATGAGTTTTATGGGTTTTGAAATTATCATGACAGTGTCAGAAAAACAGTTGTCTCACGCAAATGTGAGTGGTATAAAAACTCTAATGTCTCACATTGTAAGTTTACAATTAAAGAACGCTTCCTGGAATTAAGCACCTACGTTAAACACAATGTAGTATATTTAGATTAGGATAAAACCAACAATCATAACTATAATCACGTGATTAGAAACTTTACACGATGACACAATGTCTTACCTTAATAGGCAGAGCTTTTGAATTTGCGTATATAAGTTTCTTTCGATCGGATAGGATATCGCTACGATCACTCGGGTATTATACCATCTTCTTAAAAGAAATTTGAAAGAGAATGTGTTGTGGGACGAGGAGTGAATGTCTCATGTTTAATCTATTTGTAGCTTATGCTGGACCCCGTCGCGATACGCGATGGTCATAATAAACAAAAGGGCATCAAGTAGAATCTTATAGCATTGCCGAGTCAGCCATAGGTAGGCTACGTGGCACGTTACGTGTCTGATCTGCGTAACCTCCACGTCGCGTATCTTGATGTGTTAACTTAATAGGCTATTGCGTATCGCTATGCCACAACGTTTCTGGATAATTTTTACACGTCATATCGTGTTACGCGATGAGACTAATCTATACCGGTCGCGTATCGCGATGGGAGGATTATTAAAATCTTAATTTTCCACAAAAATACTAAGGCTCGAAGTGCAAAGTGCGCCATCAAAGCGCCACAATGCGCCCATCGCACTTCGCCCGAGCCCGTGCCCGTGCACGTTCTTATAAGAACATTAACATATGAGTTTTATTTCATATATGTTGGTGCATAGTGTCAGTAGTTCATAGTCTAGTGTCTGTAATCGAGTCTGTAATGTTAATTGTGTTTTGTTTATGTTTAAGCGAAGTTACTGACAAGTTCGCTTATCAGGTGAACTTGTTAGTCAAGCGAAGTTAGCAACAACTTCGCCTGAACATATCAGGCGAAGTTGTCGTGTATATATACCTAGGTTACGGCTTAGGTTAGGGTAGATCTAGTTCGTTCAGTTTGTGAATTGTAAGTCGTCAGACGTGTATTCGAGAGTTCTCTGTAATCAGTGAATTACATCACGTGTTTCGGTTATAATATAACGTGTGTTCGTTTATTCGTATCGTGTGTTTTATCGATTAGTTTTTCTACGCTCGTAACGACCTACGCAGGGATTCCGCACCTACGTAGATCGAGATATCTCATGTAGATCCATCCAGGGAACCTACAATTGGTATCAGAGCATTTGCTCGATTGTGTGGTTCGAGATATTCACGCGGGTGTAAAAATCGTCCCGTTTCGACTATTCGCGGGACGTGTTTTCTGTGTTTTCGTGTCATTCTTACCTCCTACCATCGTATTCAACCCTTTACACCGTCAAAAACCTCGAAAAATCCAGAAATCAGATCTGCAGAAACTTCGTGTTCATCAGGCGAAGTTGCCGTCACTGTTCGTAGGGTTTCGGCGAAGATATAAGGTTAAGCGAAGTTATCCACAACTTCGCCTACCTTCTCAAGTTCGCCTAACTCAAGCGAAGTTCTCTACAAATCCGCCTACCTCCTAAGTTCGCTTACCTCAAGCGAAGTTAAGAATCAGCGAAGTTCTTCAGCGAAGTTAAGACTTAAGCGAAGTTATCCGTAACTTCGCCTACAGTACTTTTCAGAAGAAATTTTTTTTTTTGGGGTTTCTTAGTTTTTGAGAAAGATGTCGTCAATTAACATCTCAGAGTTAGTTAAGATGGAAGTAGAAGCAGGGTCAGCTACTAAGGCCCCAAAGTTGCTTAAAGGAACCGACTTCGTTGCTTGGAAGGATCGGTTCGAACAATATGTCAAGTACCAGGATGCGAAAATGTGGGTATGCATCCAGGATGGTTATATTCCACCAACTATGGAGTACGAAGGTCGTGATCAGATCAAGAAGTACAGCAAAATGGAAGATGAAGAAAAGAAAATGTATGAGGCCGAGAGCAAGGCACATGCTGCTATCACTATGGCTCTTCCACAAGAGATCCTTCATACTTTTAGAAAGTACAAGACAGCAAGAGAGCTTTGGGAAGCTCTTGAGAACCGGTTTGAAGGAAATGTGGGAATCCGTGCTTCGAAAATCAAATTGCTCAAAACTCAATTCTCGGTCTTCAAGTATCTGAAAAATGAATCACTTGATGATATCATCACCAGATATTATCATCTGATGACTGAACTCAGCAACTATTCAATTGCATACAAAGAAGATGAGATTGTTGAGAAGCTTCTTGATGCTCTCCCACCAAAATGGGAGATGTATACTGTGTTGATGAGAGAAGATAAAGACTTTGCTGACTATGACCTTGAGACAGCAGTTAACAAGCTCTGAACCTTTGAGCTTAACATGGTTAGAAAGGAGACACCTACGGATCAGGTTCAAGATCCAGGTATGTATGGTGCTAAAGTCAACTCTAGTTCAGGTTCGAAGACTGAATCAGCTGCCTACTACTCGAAGGGAGAGTCGGGCGCCAACTCATCACATGAGGGGCATGTGTCAGTCAACACGAATGGTGATGTTTACTTTGTAGCAGGTGAATCTAGTGCATCTAAATCGCAAGCAAGCAAGAGTAGTTGCTCTCCAAGTATTCCTAGCAACAACTACTCTAAGATGCCTATGAGTGTCAAATCTGCTGAAGAGCAGTTTGCTCTCTATGCTTCTTTTATTGCTTCCTATGAGAACTACATTCAGGGGAAGATTGATGATCCAGTTATGTTGGAAGAAGACTATGACCAGATTGATGCTGATGATCTGGAAGAAATGGATCTGCAATGGCAGATGGCTATGATCGTGAGAAGAGTGAAACGGTTTATGAAAAAGACCGGAAGAAAGTTTGTCGGTGGAAGGCCAGGGTTTGACAAGACGAAGGTAAGATGTTACAACTGTCAGTAAAACGGCCACTTTGCTAAGGAGTGCAGAAATGAGCGTGTAGAACGTGGTCAAGGCAAGTCTACACAGCATAATGGGGGTAGTAAAGATTATAGTGCCATGATTTCCAGAGATGATGGTGAATATAACTGGAACCTGCATTCTGAAGAAATCTTTGAACAAGCAAATTTGGCAAATGTTGAAAATGAAGAAAGTAAGAAAGCTACTGGAGAAGAAAAAGCTTTCATGGCTGATGTTAAAGACCAGCTCTCCGAGGTATGTTCTAAACCTACTTGTTCTAAATGTGAAAACTTGTCTGAGCAACTAGCAACTATAACTGATCAATATGTTAGTTTGGATGCTGAGTTTAAAACTCTAAAAGAAGATCATCATTTTACAAAAGCAAGAGAAAATAGCTATAAAGTTAAAATAAAAGCTTGTGAAAAAGATATTAAAAGTCTAAAAGCAAAACTTGCTGAAAAAATTCAAGTGATTGATCTAAGCTATGAAGTTTTGGAAGAAAAAACCAAACTAATAGCTGAAAGAGAAAAACAGATTGCTGATCACCAGGTGAAAGTGGTGGAACTGAATAGAAAACTTGAGCAGTTCAGAAATTCCTCTGTTATTCTTGATCACCTTGTTAGTGATCAAGGTTCCTCAGTTAAGAGGGGAGGAATTGGTTATCATGAGGTTCCACCACCTTATAATCACAATTACACTTTTAATCCTAGTAATCAGAAATCTGTTGACTTTGAGGTTGTTCAGACAGTTCCAATTAAGGTAACTAGTAAAGAACCAGATGTTAGTAGAGGCGAAACAAGTCCGCCTGTGTCAAGTGTTAAAATTTCTGTTCCGAGTCCGGTCTCACAAGATTCGGATAAGTCATTCGAGTCGGGTAAGACAAAGGAGGAGGTTGTATTACCAAATAGTGGAGAGAAAGATAAAACAACTAAAAAGAGTTCTCCGCTAAACCCGTATGTCCCACCATATGTGAGACGAACGGGCGGTAGTACAGCCTCGACATCCAAAACAACTGTTGAAAAGAAAGTTGAGCATAGATGTTGTTTTAGGTGTAATTAATTAGGGCACCTAGTTGCAGATTGCCCTCTGAAGCAGCAATTCAGAGGTGTGAGGCATACCAAAACTGAGACTAAGCCTAATGGTAATTATAATACTGGTAAAAGTGAAAACCATTCAAAATTCAGAAATCAGACTAATTCAGGTTTTCAAAGAAACCAATCTCAGTTTCACACTGCTGATAACCAAACAGTAAGTTATAATTCTTTCAATTCACAAAGGTTTGGGAGGCCTCACAATCAATCTACAAGGAGGTATACTAATAGGACTTACAGGAATTATATAGAGACTAACTTTGGAAAGCCAAAGTTCGGGATGTATAGATCCAAGACCAATTGGTCTTGGGTCCCTAGATTTTAATTTTTTGCTTTAATCGTGCAGGAACAGTTGAACAGGGCTGCCAATAATCTTTGGGTTGTGGATAGCGGCTGTTCCCGGCACATGAAGGGTAACAAAATCTTGTTACACGATTTGAAACCTGTTCAAGGAGGGAGAGTGAGCTTTGCTGGAGAAAGTGGAGGCAAGATTACAGGAATGGGAACGGTGTCTAATGGAAAGATGACTCTAGAGAAAGTAAACTTTGTCGAAGAATTGAAGCACAATCTGCTGAGTGTGTCGCAGATCTGTGATAAGGAGTACACCGTACATTTTACAAAGAATGAGGCGATTGTGTTGCATCCTGGTTTTCAGATACCAGAGGAGTGGATTGTGATGAAGGCTCCACGTGAGAGGAATACGTATATTATGGATATGAGGTCGACTGAAATGGCCACGGAAGAATCATGCCTTATGACAAAAGCGAGCGAATCGGAGTCCGAATTGTGGCATAGGAGAATGGGGCACATTCATCTTCGGAAGATGAACCACATTGTCAAGAATGGACTTGTGCTGGGCGTTCCCTTGAAAAGTTTCAACTTTGAAGACAAATGTCTAGCGTGCAAGAAGGGAAAGCAGCACAAGAAATCCCATCACACCAAGAAGGTCAATTCTATTGTCAGTACTCTAGAATTGCTTCACATGGATCTCTTCGGTCCCGTGAATGCAAAAAGTCTAGGAGGTACTTCTTATTGCTTGGTGATCACTGATGATTACTCACGATATTCGTGGGTATATTTCCTGAAATCAAAAGATGAAACGGCTCAGATGGTGAAGAATTTGATTACCAAAGTTGAGAACGTTATGGATAAAAGGGTTAAGTTCATCAGGAGTGACAATGGAACGGAGTTCAAGAATTTTGAAATGGAGATCTTCTGCCTTCAGAAAAGGATTGAGCACCAGTACAGCGCTCCGTATACTCCGCAACAGAATGGAGTGGCTGAGAGGAAGAATAGAACGTTAATTGAGGGAGCCAGAACTATGCTGGCTGATTCGAAGCTTCCTGTGGTGTTCTGGGCTGAAGCAGTTGCTACAGCCTGTTATATCCTGAATAGAGTCTTGACTGTTAAAAGACTTAATAAAACGTGTTATGAGCTTATGCATGGGAGGAAGCCCAACTTGAGTGGTCTTGAACCATTCGGGTCCCCTTGTTCGATTTTAAAGACAAATTCTAAATTTGGTGAAGTAGCCGATGAAGGAATCTTAGTCGGCTATGTTGTTGGGACTCCCAACAGACGTGTCTTTAATACATCGACCGGCAAGGTTGAGGTGGTGTGTAACACCGATATCACAAGTTACAAACCGCCAAAACAAAGCAACGGACCTGCTGAGTTTTTCGACTATGATAGACTTTTTAAGTCTTTTAACATACCTTATTTGGATAGTGCAGAAGTAGAAGAAAGAGTTGCTACGAAGATGATCCTTGATGAGGAAGAAAATCTAGTGCAAAGACAGCTGTTTGATAAATGTCAACCTTCCTCATCAAATGCTATCGATACCCCTGCTGCCTCTCCTGAAGAAGAATTTTTCAATCCGTTTCACTCTCAGCAAGAAACAACCATTGATGAGCTCTCTTCTAACTTGGAAGACAATCTGCATGTCGGTTCTGTTCCCACCACGAGAATTCATAAAGATCACCCTTTGGAGAAAGTGATTGGTGATGTGTCCTCCGGTGTACAAACAAGACGTAGCTTGAATGAGCACACCTGTGTTTACACAAGCATTAAGGAGACATGCATAATCAACGAATGCTTGTACACCTGCTTTATCAGCCAGATTGAACCAAAGAATTATCAAATGGCTCTAAAGGACAGCTCGTGGGTCGAAGCCATGCAAGAAGAGCTGGCTCAATTCAAGAAAATGGAAGTTTGGGCTTTGGTTGAAAAACCAAAGAATGTGCATGCGATAGGCACAAAATGGGTTTTGAAGTGCAAGAGAGATGAGAAAGGGATTATTATAAGAAACAAGGCGAGGCTAGTCGTTAAAGGTTTTAATCAACAAGAGGGGATTGATTATAATGAAGTGTTCGCTCCTGTGGCAAGATTGGAAGCCATTAGATTGTTTTTGGCATTTGCTGCTTATAAGAAGATGAAGGTATTTCAGTTAGACGTGAAAAGTGCGTTCCTAAATGGGAAAGTTGATGAGGTTGTGTACGTTGAGCAACCTCCGGGTTTTCCTGACCCAGACTTTCCAGACCATGTGTACAAGTTAAGCAAGGCATTGTATGGACTACATCAGGCACCTCGTGCCTGGTACTCAACTTTATCAGATTACTTGCTTGAAAATGGGTTTCAAAGAGGGAAGATAGATAGCACGTTGTTCTTCAAGAGAGAAGGAAGCGACTTCCTGCTGGTGCAAGTCTACGTGGATGACATTATCTTTGCTGCATCAAAAGTCTCCATGTGTCAGGAGTTTGAGACCGTCATGAAGAAAAGGTTTGAAATGAGTGCTATGGGTGAACTAACTTTCTTTTTAGGATTGCAGGTTGATCAGAAGAAGGATGGGATGTTCATTCATCAGACCAAGTATGTCCATGATGTGCTCAAACGCTTCAAGATGGAGGACAGCACTCCATTCGATACTCCAATCTGCGTCAACCATAAATTGGGTGCTGAGACAGACAATGACGCAGATGTGGACCCAACTCAGTATCGGGCTATTATAGGTTCTTTAATGTACTTAACTGCTTCTAGGCCTGATATTATGTTTGCAGTTTGTCTTTGTGCTCGTTTTCAGGCAAACCCAAAGGAATCTCACATGAAGGGTGTGAAGAGGATCTTGCGATATCTCAAAGGCAAACCTAAGCTGGGGTTGTGGTACGCGAAGGGAGGAGACTTGGAATTGGTAGCTTACACAGATTCTGATTATGGAGGGTGCAATCAGAGTCGGAAGTCAACTACTGGAGGATGTCAGTTTCTAGGGGGCAGATTAGTGTCCTGGCAATGCAAGAAGCAGACATCAGTCGCCATTTCACCATGTGAGGCAGAATACATGGCAGCATCCAACTGCTGCTCCCAGGTTCTGTGGATTCAACAACAGTTACGCGACTATGGTCTGAATTTCTCACTTACTCCAATTTGTATTGATAACACTGCTGCGATCTCAGTAACTAATAATCCCGTAAAGCACAGTAAAACTAAACATATTGACATACGTCATCATTTTATACGGGATTGTGCTGAGAAGAAACTGATTGTGCTTGAAAAGGTGGATACGCTTGATAATTTCACTGATTTATATACTAAAGCGTTTGACAAATCAAGATTTCAAAACCTTGTTGAGTTGAATGGGATGATCAATCCCGAGTAACCATGCTTTTTGTGCATATATATATAAAAAAAAAAAAAATTGTCACTATCGCTTAAAATTATGTCGGTTACCTCAGTTTGAAGGACATATCCTCGGATATGTTTGGTCCTCATTTTCTACTTGTAGAGTTTGAGGATTGCCATTAACCAGATGACTGAATGTGACCGGGGCGGTTTATGATGTGTTTTTATTCTTTCGCTGATAATTAGTCGTTCATACTTAGTTAGAAGGACACATACTTGTATGTGGTCGGTCCAGCGGATCCATTGGATCCTCAGGATAACCGTTTACCTGAACACTTTGAACTGATCGGGGCGATTGAAGTCAAAATTTTTTTTTAGGGAAATGAAATTATTTTTCAAGTCTACTACTTCGTAAGAAGTTCTGTTACTATGTTTTAACAGAAAATTGATCCAACCTTGGAAAATGATAGATTTACTGATTCTGTGTGCTTAACTAGTGAAGTTATTAGGCTTAAAAGGCTTTAGAACAGTCATTGTATGTCATGGTAGCTTTTTATGGTGCGTAAAAGTAGAAGTGATACTAACTAAATCTACTCGATTTTATGTGGAAACTTCTTAAGAGTTCTGCATGTCTTCATATATATCTTTCCGAATGATAGGCAGAAAAGCGATTACCAAGTCATACACGAGCCTGTTAGTGTTCTGATTCCCGTGAAGAAAGTGTGTCAAGAGACTGCAGTGATCCAGATTCGGGACTTGCAGTTGTTCTCTATGTGTTCGTTAAAAAAAAAAAAAAAATTATAAGTCATTGAGACATTCTTTAACTTAAAATGTCAATCATGATGTAAGAAAGAGAACGGGAAGCAGAGTCTAAAGATCGAATAATACTTACAACTTAATCAGACACTACGGGTCGAAGTCAATTCGGGGTGACTTGGGGAAAGCCAAATACGCTTTGAGAATAGATAGAAGGCATCATAATCTCTGAGTTGTTGCCCACTTAATTTTTGAGCTTAATTGAACTTAACTCGTATCACAGAAACGATGAAAACCATCTTAAGTTATTTACCTGCCTACAACCTGTTTCTTTATGTCATAATACAGCTAAACACGGATCTATGTGACAGTCACGTAGTTAGTATGATTCCTGTTCGGATCTTTTCTAAAACATGGTAGTCCCTGACTAGACTGAAATTTGATCCCTTGTACTTTAATTTTTAAAAGTTTTTCGTACTTAGGTAGTTTATGATTTTATAACTGGTTACTTGGTCTTGATCGTTTCATTTAACACTTTAAAGGATGTTTTAAAACTTAATTGCAAATTGTTCGAATTATGGGGTTTGTTTTGAAAAATTTTTAATTTCAGCGAAGTTCTGCATAACTTCGCCTGATAGGCGAAGTTATCCACAACTTCGCCGATACATCTGTGACCCTATATAAAGGACTCTAAAGGTCAAACTGTTCATTTATTTCCAAATCCAGCGAACTTATACTCACAGAAACCTCGGCGAACTTATCGATTCTTTTAGCATCAATCATTCTGTCTTTTCATTGTCGATTAAAGGTGTGTAGGGTTCCATATTCGTATAATCATTGTCGTTAATGATTATCACAGGTCGATACGACCCGTTTCGTGACCTTGATTTTTTTTGAAACCTAAACACCCAATTTTCAACCTTGTTTTTATGTGATAGTAAACCACTTGAACGTATAAACCTTCATAAAATCATGTATTTCGGAGTCCTCGATCATCGAAATCATCATCTACACGTCGTTCAATAACCTTAACTGTTGCCGATTCGAATTCGGCGAAGTTACAGTTTAGGCGAAGTTATCCGTAACTTCGCCTGAGGTTTAACTTCGCCTGATTATTGATTTTGAAACAGTTTATGAGGCGATGTTGTGATTAGGCGAAGTTATCCGTAACTTCGCCTGGACCATTTTACTTAATTTTTTTTAAGACGAAGTTCAAGTTGAAGCGAAGTTGTTTCCCAACTTCGCCTCACCTTTAACTTCGCCTATACAGAATTGATCACACCTTCGCTCATGGTAACAGGCGAACTTGTGACTCGCTTTGACGTTTATCTAACTTAACCTGTTTGCTGCAGATATGGCTGCTATTGCTGGAGCAGGTGGTGCAGGCGGTGATGACGGAGGTGATCAACAAAGACAGTTCTTCCCGGGTCACAACATGTATATCACCTTAGACCCGGAAGCGAGCGGAGTTGATGATTTCCGCGAAATCATCACATTCCTTTTACGCTCGAGGATATTCCACGCCATTACAACAACTCTGCCGATATCCTTACCCAACATTGAGGATTTCTGGCAGACCGTGGAATACGACTGTAGAGTCGAGCCCCCGGTGATGCGCGCAACCGTCAACAATCAAATTGTTCAGTTCTCTTCTGAACATATACGGGCGGCTCTGCGGTTTGGAAACGAAACAAGGGATGACCCGACGGAGTTTGTAGCTCCTTTCCGCGATGGGGCATTTTTGAGGATGGGTTATTCTGGTCCCTTGGGGGATTCGCAGAGAAGGAAGGGATTTCTGCTTGACCAGTGGCGCTTTCTCATGCATGTTATGATAGTATGCATGTCAGAGAGAAAGGCGGGCACTGATGGCATGGGCGCGACCATGCAGTCAGCAATGACTGCTCTGACATACAACAAGCGATTCAGCTTTAGTCAGATGGTCTTTTACGAGATTGATCGTCAACGAAGAGCGATGGCGCGTGAGCGGTTCATCATGTATCCAAGATTCCTTCAAATGATCTTGAATCATGTTGCTCCAACACTTCCCCAGCGCCGTCCGATCCGATATGTAGAGAGTGTGAACAAACGGATCTTCGCCCAGTGTCGATCCTCCAGTGCGAGGAGCAAACCTGAGCTTCGTCCTCGCCATACTCCACTCTTTGGGTACTTAATCAACCCGAGGTATGTGCCTGCTCGTGGGGATGAGTTTAGGGACCCGGCACCACAACAGGCAGGAGCACCTCAAGTTATACCTGCTGCTCCTGTTGTGTCACCGAAGGAGGAAGTGGACCTTGATGCAGAATTTGGTGGTCAAGGCTTCTTTGATATGGATCAAGTGGATCCAGAGGAGAACGTTCAGGTCCCAGTTGAACGTGCCTCGACTGTGAATGTTACTATAGCAGCTACAACGGTGGCTGGCTCAGATTCTGATGATGAAGTGGCAGAGGCGAGAAGGATTATGGTGACTCGAGAAAGACTACATGGGAAAAGAAAGAGAACAGATGATGATGACGAGTCAGACTATGAGGAAGAGGTACAACAGTTGATAAGAAGGTCAAGAAGGGAACGGATAGGTGCAGGATCAGGTGCCGGTGAGAGCTCTAGGGTGGTACGTTTCACTCCACCAGCACTATCCGGTATGACAATGGTTCCCTCATCCCTACAGGTTACAAGGCCAAGCGCTACGGGTGTTCCCGTAGTGGCTACATCGTCTACATTTGGCCTTCCACCCACTACTTTCCAACTTTCGACTCCCGTGATCGTTTCGTTGCCGCCTCCGACTGTTACTCCATCGGAGGTCGTGGCACGCTTTATAGAGTCGACTGTTGTGGCCACTGCAGGGTTATCAATGACGATACCACCTGCGGTTACGTCCACAGCTACTTCTGATGTCCCGGTTTCATTCGAAATCCCTCCTCAGTATACTCAAGACATATCTCACATGAGGTTCGATTTCGATGCAACCCTATCAGACTCGGAAAGAATAGCTGCACTAGAGCGGGTCGTGGCAGAGCAATCTAGGATAAATCTTATCCAGACCCAGACTATTCAGCGCCTAGTAGCAGAAAATCAACTACAGTCGTCCCTCCTGGTTGAACATGGAAAAATTATAGATGCTATGAAGGAGTTCTTGGCATCTCAGGGGGAGACGAGCTGTAAAGGCGACGAGCTCAGGACAAAGAAGAAGTATGACAGAGACGATGATCCCAATGCATCGAAAGGTGCAGGTGGTGAGTTGCCAAGAACTACTCAAGCTCTTGGGACAACCACAACTCAGGGGGAGTCTGCAGGTGCAGCTGGCGGTTCTGGTAGTGATGAGGTGGTGATGGTAGATGACGAGGAGATGGGAGATGATGTGATCGATGCCTTGAAGGAGTTGGATGATGATATGTTAGATGTTGATGATGTGTGTGGTGATGATGTGCTGCCATTAGAAGAAATTGAGAAGATTGGTGCACAGATAGTGATAGAAGATGATGTTGAAGAAGGTGAAATTGTAGAGGAGAATGTTGAACACGAGCTTCCAATCGTCGAGAAGTCGAATGTATGTGAAGATACAGTAGTTGATGATACAGAATGGGAGGAGCAGCCTAGATAGAAGGAAGGCTATGCTCATTGGTTTATCAAAACGAAGAAGCCAGTGGTACCTACAATGTTCAAGAAAAGTTATAATATTAAAGGGTACGCTGAGTCAAAGAAAGGCATTATCTGTTGGTTATATGATGAACAGCTAAACGTGTTCGTGGTGAAAAGATATGATGGGATCCAATACTTTAAGAGGACGTTGAGATCTCTAAATACCTTACCTGAGTGTGAGGTAAAGGATTTGGCCAGACTGGGGTTGATTAATAGAAGTGATGATAATATGGCCAGAGTTATTGAGAAGATAGTATGGAAAGAAAGTATTAAAGAGAAAAAGTTTGAGTTGTTAAAACCACAGAAAGGGAAATTAGTTGAAGATACTGAAAGAGGAATGAGAGCAGATGGCAAACCTTGGATGGTGATGAAATATAAGCCGATTCGGTGTTTGAAAGAGGTTCCAATGAAGACTATGCCTCAAGATGTGCTGAAAGATCTGAAATGGTGGTATGTGGATTGCCAGACTGCTGAAGCCGTGATGGAAGACGAAGACGAAGACGAACAAGAAGTGCTAAGAGTGTATGATCCGATGCATCTTGTTAATTTATCTAAAGCTGATCTGCAGGTGTTAAACGAGAAGAAGATATTCTATATTCCTGCTTGGAAAGACGAAGCGAGGAAATATCAGCAAGTAGTCACGGTCTGTGTAAGAGAGGGAGTGCATGCATGAAGATTACAAGACGAGTGCTTAAAGATAAAGATATGAAGCTACTGCCAAGGGGGAGTCTGTTGGTGCATAGTGTCAGTAGTTCATAGTCTAGTGTCTGTAATCGAGTCTGTAATGTTAATTGTGTTTTGTTTATGTTTAAGCGAAGTTACTGACAAGTTCGCTTATCAGGCGAACTTGTTAGTCAAGCGAAGTTAGCAACAACTTCGCCTGAACATATCAGGCGAAGTTGTCGTGTATATATACCTAGGTTACGGCTTAGGTTAGGGTAGATCTAGTTCGTTCAGTTCGTGAATTGTAAGTCGTCAGACGTGTATTCGAGAGTTCTCTGTAATCAGTGATATTACATCACGTGTTTCGGTCATAATATAACGTGTGTTCGTTTATTCGTATCGTGTGTTTTATCGATTAGTTTTTCTACGCTCGTAACGACCTACGCAGGGATTCTGCACCTACGTAGATCGAGATATCTCGTGTAGATCCATCCAGGGAACCTACAATATAAAGAACTCACTAGTTTTATAATCTAACGATGTGGGACAAGAACTTACACTCCTATTTATACCATGGTGAAAGCCTCTCATTTTCTTTCCTCCACCAATGTGGGATGCATTTTTTTATTTATTTCTTTACTTTTATTTTGTGGTTTGTTATATAACTCAACCAGCCTGTTTTGATATGTGAATAAAAAGTTACCAATGGTATTGTTTAGCATATAGCAATTTCATAAGTGCGAGTTCCTACAATGAGATTGTCAGGAAAGACCGCTCTCTCACTGACCAACTTTTACACAACAAAAACTTGTTTTGATATCTGATAAAAATTGTCGTCTTTCACTTGACGAGTCTATGGTGGCATTCCCTTTTTTATTTCCAATATAAGACCATAACCTCAAGCATTTTCTCTTTTATCACCAAGTTGTTGATTGTTTCTGTGACCTATCACACACAAAGCAATCCTTCTGTGGTGTTATCCTCATCCACAATGGTGTCATCAAGAGGAACACACATGTCAACAATGTTTGCCATATAACATTCAACATCAACCAGAGGGTTAGATGTATTTGCAAAAATCATTTAAACTCGACCTACAATTGATTTGAGCATTTGAAGTGGCCGAGAATGGTCTACCAAGTATACTAGTGAGTTGTTTAGTTCAATCCATGGAAACATAATCAAGAACCAAGAAATCTACTTGATAGTAGAAATATTCCACCTTAACTATGACATCAGTTATTATTCCCCGAGGAAGTTTGGGAGTTAAATCCGCCAATGTATAGAACACCGTGGTGTTGGCCTTTTGAATTAGACCAAATTTATATTGGGCATAAACGGTTCCTTGAAGAATGCTAACACTAGCCCCAATATCTAGAAGAGGCTTTGTCATTTGGAACTCACCCACTTGAATGAATATGATGAGCTCCCCTGGATCTAATTGTTTGGGTGAAGAACACCCGGAAGATCAATGACACTCATATTTTTGGTTTATCAAGTATCTTAAGAAATTTGGGTGTTTGTTTTTTAGTGCACATATCCTTGGATACTTAGCATAAGCAACTGGTTTAATTGCATGGTTAAATAAATCGCATTGGACTTACGCCTCACCTTTTTTTAATTGATTTATAATTTATCTCGGCTAATTAATATAATATTTAATAATTTTTAACAACGTTGTGATATTATAGCATATATTAAATAACAACCGTTCTTAACAAGATTGTGCTTTAAAGATGGTACAATATGCTTCAAAGATTGTGACTTTCGCGTACATCATGCTTTGTTATTTGTATATTATTTGTTGTCTTTACACGCGTCCTCGCTTATGTCCACGTTACCTGCCACCGTCTCTATTTCACATAAACCATATCTCTCTGTATTTCTCTCACCGATTTCCCTCTCTATTCTTTTAGACATTACCGGTACCATGAGATTGTTCATGGTGGTTGAGGAAGTCTCTCCTCCGATTTCGACTATTTGGGCCTCCGATTCGTCTGGCCTGAGGTTTCCAATAGACTTTATTTTGTATTCTAGACTGATTTTGCTATCTGAGATATTGAGATTGGGTTCGTTTTTGATGTTTCTTTACTGAAGGTAATTGATTTGATTAATTTTGTATAATCTGGTGTTGGATTGCTGTTGCCAGTTCCGACCACCTACTTATATACCTTTAACTCAATGATGATGAATGGGTTTGAGGTTTTTGGAAGATAAAGGCTATTATTTTGGGTACAAAGTGTTTGTGTATGGGATTCACAAAATGCAAACGGATGATGCTGGAAGTGATTGATAGGGACTGCCCGTTTATGTGCAAATGTTGATTTCTATATTGTTGTAAAATTTTAACTCTTTTAATATGTGACTCAGGTATTCATATTTGTTGATGTGGTGCAGGTATTTGGTTGACACGCTACACACTCAGTTGGAGAACAAATTGGGGATATACGATTTTGAGTAACCTTTGTGAGCATTTAGGGGAAAACATTGTTGGGTAAGCTTTAACTATATTAACTATTATTGTTTTGGAAAAAAAAAGTTAGGTATTGTTTTTTTCTTCTTAAGTTGGGATTAATCGATGTCTATGTTATTAGTTAGGTAATATTGGTGAGATATAGGGACACCAAATGAAAGTACGGGTTTTAAATTTGTAGCTTTCATAAGTAAAGATGTTGCTCAAAAGGCCATGAAGATTTACATCAGACTTGAAAGGTATAAATGTATAAAACCATATACCTATGTTTATATGTTATGACTATTCCATGGAATTGATACTCAATTTTGTGATTGAATATCATTTTAATTTTTAACCCATTGAGGCATTGACATTTTGTTAAGCCATATGTAAGTAAAACTTATGGAAGCAGAGCTATTTTGCTTTACATGAGGGGCATCTTGATTTCGAAAAAGATGTCTCTCCGTCTTCAATACTGCGGGAACGGAAGCGAGGCAGTTGGGAAGTCAAAGGTTCACACCACAAGATACTGCCATCCACATGCATTTTCTGTTATAGGTAAAATTTTAGTTCTACTTCTTAGTCACAAAATTGGGGCTGATTAACAATTGTTTATGACCAGTTTTAAGTTAGGACAGTTTTTACAGATTTAAATTTGCAGCAATACAGCACATGTACTAAATCATATCTTTGAAGGACATTTTGGAATTCAATATGATATAAGTACAGATTATAAAAGTTTTAATATGATTTTCTAGATATAAAACTGTTGACAATGTTTTGGATGAGTGGTAGAACGCTTTTGGTATTAACCAAACTGATTATATAAATCCATAATGATCTATAAAATTGCTATTTTGGGCTCCAGATCACAATTACATAAATAACATGGTTAAAACCTCAAGTACGTACACGATCACTTTGATATTGGTCATGTGGTCTTTGTTAAATAGGGATTTTCCACAGTAAAATGAAAATTTACTTATACTTAAGATTTTAAGAATTCTAACGATAATAAAAATATTTTACTTTTGAATTAGTATATATTATTTGTTTATAAATAAAATATAGTTAGCACTTGCTAACAGTGGATTTGCTCTTGATGTAGCCATAGAAGAAACAAGCAAGAAACGGAAGTACTAGCGAAAGTATTAATATGCAGGCTGGAGAGCAAATCCAAACGGGCTACTCTTTTGTGTAAAAGTTGATTTGTATTGACAACCAAATTAGTTGATTCCATTTTATTAATAAGCTAACTTTTTGTTTGGTTTTTTATTTGGATGATTTATTTGTAAATTTGTATTAGTAACCAAATCAGTTAATTAGTTATGTTGTATTTTGATTAATAAAACAAATGCATAAGCTGTAGGAGGTCTTTGTCACTGAATTGAAGTCAATCGTTTTAATTTATTGATATAAATCTAAATGGTTTAAAGAGGTCAAACAACTGGTTTATTGATTGGTTGATTCGATTTACAAATACATACTGTTAGTTTTCTATAGTCTTCTACAATTCCGTTGCAACGAGTGGAAGCAATACTAATCACTTTTAATAATACCTCTAATAACATTAACAACCCCGCCGCAAGTCTAAGAACTAGTTTAGAAAAAAACGTATTTAAGTTAACCTTCCCTACTCGATTAATTAACGTAACATTTAATAATTTTTATAAAAATGTTATGATATTTTAAAAAAATATATGTTTCCATACAATTTGTATTGGCCCTCATTTTTTCACAACCCAACCGTGTCTATACGTCGCATACAGTGGCGAAGCTTGGACGAAGATACCGGGAGGCCCGTACTCAAAATGTATTAAAATAATTCAAAAACGAAGGGGGGGGACTCAACTTTTCGATAGAAAACGGCTAAATTTACAATACGTATAAAAAATTTCGTGCGAAAATGGGTGAATTTACACTACTGCGCATAACAAGGGGCACCCTGGGCCCTATGTATATTTCGCCCCTGGTCGCATATAGAGCTAAATGCGACGTATATTCCACGGAAGACAAAAAGTGTGCTGCTAAACGTACACCCTTACACCATTTTTACTGAATATACAACCTCCTGAAGTTATTAGATTAATTACTATTACCTCATAACATTATTTACATACATATTAGTCCCTACAATATTTTTTTCACTTAATAATCTCCACTACATATATATTTATAATATCCTTATGTTACCTCTTTATCGTTTACAAAATAAACCCTAAACCCTAAACTCTAAACCCGAAAACCTAAACCCTAAACCCGAACCCTAAACCCGAAAACCTAAACCCGGACCCTAAACCCTAAACCCAAACCCTATACCGTAAACCTTAAACCCGAACCCTAAACCCGAAATCATAAAAAAAAAACGCGACTTGTAAAAAATTAATATGAAATCCTTAATTTTGTGCTAATTTGGTAATTATATGATTTTAAATGGTAATATGAAAGCTGGTTTTTCCAGGGGGGGGGGGTATGACAAGCAACCAGGGGGGGTGTACGTTTAGCCTGACCGACAAAAAACATGATACGACTCCTCGTAATATATACCATTCTTGTTTCGGCTTATATGTGTCGGATGTGTCACACCCCCATCTAGGGCCTAGGAGTGTGACCCATAAATTGGTATCGTGTTTGTAAATAATTCAGAGTTGCGTTATTTTGCGGAAGACTTATAAAACTTTAAGGATCGAAAGTGAAATTTATATATATATATTCAAAAGACGGGAATTATAAAATACCCGTTTAAAGTTGTTAACAAAAGATTACTTGTTTATGTTTTACAAACCACCATATTAAACTTATACAAAAGAAACCCGAGCCATCAGATATTAGTACTTCGTCATTTCCAAGCTCTAACTTTGTTCACCTGCAAAATGTAAGAAAATACGTCAGCAACGAATGCTGGTGAACACGCTGACGCAAAAATATTTCTTTTACTTTATTACCCCTCGAGACTACGCCTGCCTCGGCCCAACGTGGCTTAGGAATAACAAAGTCAAATAACACATTATAAATATGAGCCTCTACGCTAGGTCACCTCAGCAAACACCGCATCGTTCGACTTAGTTAAGTACCCGTAAATATACACATAAGGTCGTACTCCTTGTAGGAGAGCGTCCTACGACCAAGGGTGGTGCGATCATGCCCATTCATCGCATAGTACCACCTATGTAAGGATCCAGACATACGTATACCACAGCATGAGGGCTAGGTTTATACCCTTATTCATAACGGAACACATAGTTCCTTGTAAACAATTTCAAATAACAAGTTTGACTCATTTTAAATAAGTAAAAGTTTGGGGGCGTATTCACCTTGTCTCTTTAGGATCGGTTTCACTCACCGTCCAAGGGTCTTTCCCTTTCTTTATCTAGCACCTATAGTACGAGTATAAATATTTGTTAGTCGGATACACGATCCGGCTTAAGACCTTTAGTCTTATATCTCAATCCTCGATTGAACCTTTAGTTCAATTCTTATTTACTTGAAAACCTTTAGTTTAAAAGTAAGTTATAAACATTTAGTTTATATAGAAACCCGACGTTTCTTCTTCTCCAAGAAACGTAATCTTTTTCTTTTATTATTTAAGAATACTCTTTATTCATTAAATAATATTTCATAACAAAAAATATTTACATATATACTTACACACATATATACGTATTCAACAATATTCATAATCACACTTTCATTGTTTCTTTGTTATGTTTTCTTTTCTTTTCTTTTCTTTTATCGAGGTATCGAGTATATCCTCGACTTAAGGCTTAAGCCTTTAATATAATATTGAATTATATTGAATTCGTTATTATGCCTAACCTTAGTGGCGTATAGAAACTCTAGAGAATTGAGCAACACTCTGACGCCGCTTTACTTTTCTCGATCAACTTTGATATGCCAACTTCAACACTCGTCGGCACGTCTTTCGGGAATCTTTGCCATAACAACGCCTTCTTGATGAATGAGGGTGGAGGGTGGCACAAACTTCGAGGAAATGTTATACACAAACGAGGAATTGTGGCACGCTTATCGAGGCAAATCGATTATACAAACTTGGAATTCTAGTGAGAGGCTAGAGAGAGAGTTGAGAGCTGTGTTTGGTGTGCAGAATGAAGTGCCCAAGGTCGCTATTTATAGACCTCAAATTGGATCCCATCGCGCTACGCGATGGGTCCCTGGGCAGGCCTATCACGTACCGCGATATAAACCTGATGACGCAGAGGGTAGGGCTGCCACGTGTCGACACGTGGCAGTCACCGCTCCACGTGGCAACACGTGGCGGCAGTGTTGCCACGTGGTGATACGTGGCAGCACATGGTGCCATCGTGTGCCACGTGGCACAAGTGTCACATTGTGTCAGACTCCCCATCGTGATACACGATGGGAGTCTCTTCTGTTTCATCGCGTAGCGCGATGGGTCAGGAAAACTTATTTTCAATTTAAACCCTCAACTTTGGAATTTGGCAATGTTAGTCCCTAGACTTTGAAAAGTTGATACTTTGAACTTGAAATTTTCATGTTGTTACAGGATGGGCGCGTATGGGTTGGGTGTTGATTTAAAAATCTAGCTAGGGTTGTGAATAAAAGACCTAATAATAATAATGAACGGAAATTTTCAAACCCTAGAATTAAAGGTCACAACTACGTACCGATCGGAAAAGTAAACATGAAACGTTGTTCAGAGAGTGAGGTGCAGCCTGAAAGAAAATATTCTAAGACCTTAGAGCTGCTTGAATGGGTAATATTATTATACTTGTAGTTTCAATCTAGCTATTTGTTACGGATTATAAGGTTTTGGATTTGAAAACCATAATACATGCAACCACCAAATATTATATTATCTTTTATTTTATTTGTAGTTTCAATGATCTATCGCTGCTAGGTTGAAAAATATCCTTTTAATTAATGTGCATGCATGCAGGATCACTTATGGAAGCAGGCCCCGGTCTTCCCCGTTGGGGCAAAGGTTTGCATGTGCTACAATACAATCTATGTTAGTTTTGTTACATATATATTAATTGTTGTTTGACATTTTATCACATGACAGTTTGCCGACCCTCGTGTGTTATCTAAGCACAACTGGAAGTTCTCAAAACTACAAGTGAGTATTTATATAATAATAACTGTTTAATTTGTTTGATGTACAAAATAGTTCTAAATTCTTAATAACAATCAGGATGCATTTAAAGAGGGTGGATTGTTACATGGGAAGGAGAATGTCTATCTCATCACTGTTGGAGAGTGTAAGCCTAGCATATTTATATGGCGATGAGTCTCATTTTAGAATTCCTAGTTATTTAAGAACTTTAAGAAACTCTTAAAACCAATCCTCTTTCAAATTATTTTTTACATGCTACTACTATTTAATGATAGGTTTGTCACTTATAGTATGCATATTTATGATTACAATTATGAAAGTTAATTTTTACACATTTCTAAATTTCTTTTGCACATGTAAAAAATGTATTTGATATGTTAATTTACACGTATGTAAACTTGTGATTCATAAATGCAATTTCAAAAAGTTTCATATAAAAAACATTAAAACTACTCTGTAACAATAATAATATATAGAAAAATTCAATTAAATAGTTTGTTGTTACAATACTCTTAAATTCTTTAAGAACTTTTAATAACTAATATTATTTGAGTATATTTTTTACATGTAAAATGAAGAGTTCCTCAGTTCCTCATTTTTTTAGTTCTCTCTTGAATCTGTTCCTATATATAACATATTGGTTGGTTAGCTTCTACATGATTGTTTATTTTTGTTCGTTGCAGCACAAGGGCTCATTCTTGATGGTCGACCGACAAAAACCTATGGACCCGTGGTTATTGCGGTAAGCAAGATAATTAATCTAATTATATATCAAAGAGATATTGCACTAATTAATGTTGAATGATTTTAATATTAATCTATGTTTTTTGTTTTACTATTGGTGGGGCAGATTGTATCTCCATTTCCACCTTCTAATAAGATGGCAATCATAGCAGTAAAAGAGGGCTTCCCCTCTGCAAAAGTTATTGACATGGAGAAAATGAATATGGCCTGGGTTCCTTGTAGTATTCCTCTAGGACAACAGTACGTGCTGGTTTACTTTTATTTATTTGACGGTTTCAAATTATTTTCGTATATAGATTGTTATCGGCGAATGGGGATTGATATGTCTCATCTCAATTTTGTAGGGGTGACACGCCTCTACCTCAGATTTCTGTCATAAGCTATGTCCAAAATTTGTATGCACCCTTTTAAAATTTCTTCAGTTATCTTAATTGTTGGCAGCTAATTTTATCTGACTTTGACATCAGGGCTACTTCAGATGTTGGTATTGAGCTTGGTCCTGGCTCTCACTTCTGCTTGCCATGTAAGTGTAAATTAGCGAATTTATTTTTCCTTCCCAGGACTTAAATACCGTTTGTAAGTTACAAAATCTTTCGTTTAAAATGCCATATTTATGTATAGCATCCCGATCATTTGGTGTGAAATCAGACCTTGGGTCGATAAATTAAGTAAAAGGATATTGTTGTCTTTTAATTAAAATATATTATTTAGGTTTGTTAGTATTTGAAGTTGACCGTAGATAAGTCAGAGTTGGAGTCAAATTAGAGTATTTGTTCCGTAAGTATTAGGAGCATGTAAGTAAGGCTTTTAGGATTAATTGTAACCTTATACTTTGTTTTTTTAACTTCTATCTTTTGCTGTATTACGCATCGGTAGGCTCATTACCCTTGGTTTTGAAAAAGAAACATTTGACCCATATTAAAAATTTTAAATAATCTTGTTACAATTATTTATTTGCAGGTATTCATTGATAGGCCCATTAATAAGGGGAAGCTGAGTATTGATCACAAGGATGCCTTCAAGGTAGAGCAGACTTACTCGAGAATGTTTTTTTTCAATTGTTTTTGTTTAAAGCGTGCTCTGCTCTTTCTGTGTAGGTATTTCTTTGAGAAAAAGTTAACCAAGCCAAGAGAGCTAATGAAGAGGTAGCTTTGTCAAATTAATTACTGGATGGTTTGGTTTATATTCCAGGCGTTTACAACTTAGCAATGTTTTTTAAACCGGATCAGACAATTAACCAGACGTTTTACTTGTTCACTGGTCAGACCGAATTTAAGAACCTGGTAACTTAATAATAAGTTTAATTTTGTTGAAAAGTATATAAGTTTATATGCCAAAAATTGGTCGAATTTAATTATTATTTTACACAGGCATATTAAAAATGAAGCCCACCTATACATTTTCAGTGAAATAGAGACATTCACTTTTCTATACGTATTAAAGCCCCAAAAAAGTTTACTAAAGTTTTTGGTCTGAACTGTGTTTAATAGGCAAACCAGACCGGAAGTGTTAGCGATTCCCGGTCTAAAAAGGTTGAACCGGCCAGTTCGGTCCGGCCTTAAAAATGTTGCTCATAAGTTGGTTTTAAACAACAGTTTCTCTGTTTTTATTTTTCAAAAGATTACTTTGTATTGTAGGCAATCCAAGCTCTAGAGGAATCCAGGAGGACTGACCGCAAAGTTGCTGCATTTGAGAATATGAGGTTTTATAAATTTTATCCAGATTTCGCCGTGTTCAAGGTTTGATTTTATTTATATTTAAAGTAAGGTACTTTATTTACCGGTGAAAATTGACACGGCTGACGTTCAAAATGATGTGCATGAAACCGAAAATACCCGATTTAAATCCAGAAAGACCAAACAGGCAAAATGAACCGAAACAAAAAAAGTTTTTTTTTGTATAAACTGAAAAAACCATGCCGAATCAGTTTTTTTTAGATTTTTATTTTAAATAATTTATAAGTATTCAATAAATATTTAACTCAAATATTTTTGCCAGATTTATAATAGTCAGTTTATTTATTAATTATCAAAATGATTTAGACTTAAGTTCATTATTTTGGGATATTATTTTGGCCCAACGTATACAACTTTAAATGGCAAAAACTAAAAAAACGAAACCACACTGAATTTAAAACCGTACGGATTTCAATAGTTAAAAAACCAAAGCTTCAGTTTTTGGTTGAATTCTTGTTGAAACCGTCTCAAAATGAATCATGCGAACCCTTAAATCAAATGGGTTAATTTTGAAAAACAGCCAAAGTCCCAAAACTACCTTGTAGATAGCTTGATTAAATAGGGATATTCATTATTCATGCATATGTTTTTCTTGAAGTCTAAACGTATAAATACCTATTATGGCAAAGCCCATCAAATATTTTGAGGAACTATTGCGTCGAAGCTTTCTAACCAATGGAATTCGTATTTATGTATTTATATGTAACTGGGTTCCTTGAATCTTTGGATTGTTATGATGTTACTGATTGATATAACCAATGTATTTATAACTCATGAGTTTACTTAAGTTCGGTGATAAAGTTTGTGGCGCACACGGTTTTATTATTACCATATCAAACGTTTGTTGATTATATCTTGAAAATATGGGTGGAACATAAACCTTAGTATGTTAATATGTTGATTAAGGTATTAGACATCATAATAATAGAATTTACTTCTATTCTATGAATTTGAGATTTTAGAGAAAGAAGATGAAGTTATGATGATTTCTGATTCGGTTTTTGTTATGATGTTACTGACTGATGGAGAAAAAGAGTTGTAATGTGATATCTAAGAGAAACCCTAATATATGGGTATGTACATCAAATGGACTATATATATTGTATGAGTCTAATTAGGTTATTTTACTACTTATGAATATTTAAATGGTAATGAGGCCAATATTAGGCTTTTTCCAATGTTTGTCCCCATGGCTGAATATCCTTTATGATGAATAATTCGTTAAATAAGTGGTCAAGTTAAACGCTCGTCAAGTTTTATTAAAAGTTAAAACTGTAGTAGTTGTTTGAGTTGCTGACAACTTAAAATCCCCAACAATCATACTAAAGTCTCAACATAAAACATTTAAAACTTAGTCAAATAACTGTAATAAACCCTTTGAGGTAATTAGTTATTTTGCATATTTGTTTGTAGATTATAATGTGCACATAACCGTTATTATAGACAAAACATATGTTATTATACAATGTCTCTACTTATACCCATATGCGTTATAAGCTCTTAGAAATTTATGGTGGGAGACCTTAAGTTATTAGATCCTAATAGCATATTTATAGTGTTAATGATGTGCGGCAATATATATATATATATATATATATATATATATATATATATATATATAATATTAGGATCATGTGAGAACTATTTTGAAATTGAGAACTTTGAACCATTTTGGACCACAAAAAACCCAAAAAATAAAAAAAAATCATAAAAAAACGCAAAAGTGAAAAAATTAAAAAACCCAAAATTCTTATTTATCATCCCGGTTTTATTAAAAAAAACGTTTTGGTTTAGCTAAATTATACACATATGTATAATATGTACATACATGTTTTTTATATACACATTTGTACAATTTAAGGTAAATGATAATGTACATATGTGTATATTACGTAACTAGAGATTAAATGAAATTATACACATTTGTATAATACGAAGTTTTTTTTTTTGAAACCGGAATGAAATATAAGAATTTTGGTTTTTTTACTTTTAAAAAATTTTGTTTTTTTTGTTTTATAATTTATTTAAATATTTTTAGAGGTTTTTTTTGTGTCTCAAAGGTTCTCAAAGTTCTCAATTTAAAAAGGGTTCTCTTAAGTTCCGTACCATATATATATATTGTAACATCCTGAAATTTCAAAGAATAAAATTTGGTATATTACTTATTGGTGGCGTAACAATTTACTCGGGTTAGTAGAGAAAGAATAAAATAATAAAGATGGAAGGATAAGTAGGCTATTAGGTGGAATTAATTATGGACGAAAAAGGAAGATGAGCTTAGGTCCATGGGCTTAAGGGGGTATAAATACCCCTTAAACCCTAATCCTTTTTATTTCTATCCATCTCTACATAATAGCCTCCCTACACACACATACACTTCCTTATTCACGGCCGCGATCAAGAAGAGTAGATCCAAGGCCAAAACCAAGCTAAATCTTGATAAATATTGACTATACAAGCAAGATACAAGATCTTTGTTGAATATCAAAGCTAACCGTAGCCTAGAAACGTCAAAAGGTATGTTCTTTACATATAAAGGTTATGTTTTTATGAACATGTTGCCCTAAAACTTAGCCCTAGAGTAGATCGGGTCTAGATCAACCATAAAGTTACAAACTTGATGTTTAAAATAGACTTAACGAACTCATGGATATATACGATTCATAAAGAAAACCCTATATCTAGCCTAAAACGGGTTTGAAAATGATAAAGGTTCAAGCTTTATGGATGAACGGGCTAAGTCTTAGCCGAGCATGGTTAAGGAAATGTTTAAGGGTAAATGTTAAAATACCCTTTGATAAGGGAAATAAAGGGCCAAATAGTAGCAGCTCGTTTGCATACAATGCATTCGCATACAATATAGAGATTCGCATACATTGTATGCATTCACATACCATAAAGAGATTCGCATTCATTGTATGCATTCGCATACAATATAGAGATTCACATACAATAAGGAGATTCGCATACATTGTATGCATTCGCATACAATAAAGAGATTCGCATACAATGACTCATTCAATAACAATGAACCATTTAATTACAATGACTTATTCAATTACAATGAACCGTTCAATTACAATGACTCATTCAATTACAATGAACCATTCAATTACAATGAATCATTCAATTACAATGGACTTATTAGAATGCATTGAAAGATTAGAATACAATATGATCATTTGAATACAATTGTATTCTAATACCATTCGAATACAATGTATCCTAATACAATACTATTAGAATAGACCAGACTTAGCCATTTCTGGTGAAACCTAAATAATGTGATTAGGACAAGTATTGATACATGTAAATAGTGTATAGTTATCCGAGCACCGTTAAAGATAGGACTAACAATTAACGGAGAACGTAACAGAACCCGTGTGAGTTCCTAGCCCCATTTCTTTGTTATGTTTTCGGAGCTGTGTGCATACTCAATGTGAATGTTAATACACTTACCTTAAGTGGTAAGCGTATGATATAATAATTGATGTGATGATATGTATGAATGTTAGTCGGTGCGTGAACGATCTTCGGATATTGCGCGTACCGCCAATGGGAAAGATATCCAAGTAGTTGTTAGTGTGTGTGAATGTTATGACGCGACTTGCTTATTATGTAAATGATGAACTGATAGGAAGTGTGTTATAGACAAGTAGATGTAGAGTGTGATAAAAGTGGAAAGGGGTCTAGTAAGGGTGCTAGTGGCATGATGATAGTACGTGGTAGGGCAAGCCTATACGTGCCTTTGTTATTAAAGTGGCATAGCGTGAGTGCGTGGTAGGGAAAGCCTATGCATGCCTCCGTTATTGAGTGACATAACGTGAGTGCGTGTCACACCCGGCCCTGAACGGCGGAAACAGCCGGGCGCGCGCGAGTGGGGATTGATACTTAAGCACGGGCCATTGCAAACATTCAAGATAAGATTTTCATTGCGCATGAAAATGTTTAATACAAATACATTACATTGTTTAAAAAAAATTACATAAAATCACCCAAGTATAAAAACTGTTGAAGATTTCCACGCCATATCCCCTTGCGCGGCGGGAACAACCACGCGCATCGAAGGGATAGAACTAAAATCTTCCAAAAAGCTAGTTTTAGATGTTCAGCGTGAGGTGCTCTAAGTGTGACTCCATGCGCTACCTAGTTATCTCCTGAAAGACACGTAAAAACATTTGAATCAGTATAAACTGAGTGAGTTCACAAGTTTTAGTAACTTGATAAATCGTATTGCATCATAATCTTGATAAAAATCATTCTGAAACATAATTCTGATAGCATCATTAAAACACATGCTTGGTAAAACATAGTTCTATCAACATATTCTGATAAAATCGTTCCGCGGGTTACGCGCGAACATTTCTGGGAACTGTGCTCGTCTGTGTAAGTGGCGCTGCCACTACGAGCGAAACAAGTAATACCGTCCCGCGGGTTACGCGCGGACACATCTGAAAAACCGTGCTCGTCTGTGTAAGTGGCGCTGCCACTACGAGCGAATAATACCGTCCCGCGGGTTACGCGCAGACGTTGTGCCGGAAAACAAGGCGCTCGTCTGCGTAAGAGGAGCGACCTCTACGAGCGGGCTCAAACCCATAGTACTGCCCCATGACCATACTAGGCACTCGTCTGTGTAAGAGGTGCGACCCCTACGAGTGGGCGGATCAAACCAGCAGTCCCTACCCTTAGAGTTCCAATGGTAAAGTGATCACTTACTCGAATCTGGTGCACTAACATCGAAAAACCATAGATAACCGTTCGCATTACTCATCATAAAACATAAACACATAATCGCTTGCATAGCTTGTAAGTATACCATGATAAAACATTATTTAAGTACGTGTCCCTCGCCCCGAAAACAGTTTAAAAATAGTGAAAACAGTGAAAATAGGGGCTGTGAGACTCACCTGTGGTTCTTGTTAAGGGATTAATCGAGATTCGGGTTTTCTTGGTGTTGGCCTTTGAATTGAAGGTCTAGTATACGATTAAGAAGTATATATATTAAGATCAAGAAATAGGAGAATATAAGGGTTGGAAGGTAGATCTCAAGGTTATATTCTCGGCTTACCTAGTAACAGGATCGGATGCTTGGGAGATGATTAGTGCAAGTTTGCAGTTCTTAATAGAGAAGTTTGAAGTGTGTTTGGGTGATAACTTAGGTTACATATTTATAGTCAAACTCAAGGGAACACAATCCCTTGCTTTAGGGGATTGTAATCTTTTCATATCTAGGTGTAATGATGATAAAGTATGGAAATTATTATTATTTATTTAAAAGTGGAGTAGTGGATAAAAGATTTTGATTTGATTTGGTCAGGACATGCAGGTCTGGGGTTGGTGAGAATAGGGTGGCTGACAGTTGACTTTTCATGTTACAGTGTGCTTTTTCAGGTACTTTTGTCAGTGTACAGTAAAAAGTGGAAAATCTCTGAAACACGCTACTGTTTCCTTTTGGGCGGGAGTAATCTCCTTACGTCTGGAGAATAGACTAAGTGTTCTGCGCGTATCACTTGGTGCGCATAGCTTTCTGCGTGAAGGACATTTCTTTGCTGCGGGTAGGCACGTAACCTTCTCGCAGTTAGGGACATTGAGTTTCATTTGTAGATTCTCCAGGTGGTCTTGGTATTTCAACATAGTGATCAGTTATGTTGAAGTCAATTCCATCTTGGAGCTTCAGACTAGCTCTCAATGTTCCCGCCATGCGGGGAGGTTAGTTCCCTTCCGCACGCGCATAAACGATTTAGGATGCACCCGCCTTAGCATCATGCGGGATGGTCAGCCCATTAGACAACATAACGTTAAGGTACATAAAACCAATACACTCGCGCATGGCGCATATAACATATGCCCACGCAGGTTCTTAACATGGCGCGCTCGCGCGGGGCGCACATAACAAATGCACGCGCTGACTAACATGGCGCGCTCGCGCAGGGCGCACATAACAAATGCACGCGCTGACTAACATGGCGCGCTCGCGCAGGGCGCACATAACAAATGCACGCGCTGACTAACATGGCGCACTCGCGCAAGGCGCATATAACATAATTACCTAATATTTAGGTTGATTACTTGGTTTAAGGGATTGGGAATTTACCGGGTGTCACATTCTCCCCCTGTTAAGAGAATTTCGTCCCGAAATTTAGGAGACGTCGCTGGCAGAAGCCATGTTCTGAAAGAGGTGTGGGTATTTCTTGCGCATCTGGTCTTCTCTTTCCCAAGTGAATTCAGGCCCACGCCTCGAGTTCCATTGAACCTTTACTAACTTGATTCTGCTTCTGCGTAACTTTTGTTCTTTCCAATCGGTTACTGCTATAGGTTCTTCTACGAAGTGCAGCTGTTTGTCGATGTGAATCTCTTCCAACGGCAAAATCAACGTTTCGTCAGATAAACACTTTTTGAGGTTGGACACATGAAACGTATCATGAACTCCACTGAGTTCGGCGGGTAAACGGAGTTTATAAGCAACCGGACCGATCCTTTCCAGGATCTCAAATGGTCCAATGTAGCGCGGATTCAACTTTCCTCGCTTGCCGAAACGGGGGACTCCTTTCCATGGAGAGACTTTCAAAAGTACTCTATCCCCTACCTGAAACTCCAATGGTTTCCTTCGCACATCTGCGTAGCTCTTCTGTCTGTCGCGCGCTGTCTTAAGGCGATCCCGTATCTGAAAAATCTTGTCTGTTGTTTCTTGGATCAATTCTGGACCAGTCATTTGCTTGTCACCCACTTCAGCCCAGCACAGTGGGGATCTACACTTGCGCCCATACAAAGCTTCGAATGGCGCAGCCTTGATGCTTGTGTGATAGCTGTTGTTGTAAGAAAATTCAACCAATGGGAGATGAGTATCCCAGCTACCTCCGAAATCGATCGCGCACGCGCGCAGCATATCTTCCAATGTCTGGATTGTTCGCTCGCTTTGCCCATCCGTTTGAGGATGATATGCCGTACTCATGTCAAGACGAGTACCTAAAGCCCCTTGTAACGATCTCCAAAATCTTGAGGTGAACCGACTATCTCTATCAGAAATGATGGACACTGGGACTCCATGTTTTGAAACTACTTCTCGAATATACAATCGGGCTAACTTTTCCATCTTATCGGTTTCCTTGATCGGCAGGAAGCGCGCTGACTTAGTTAGCCGATCCACAATAACCCAGATTGTGTCATAACCCCCAGGTGTCCTTGGCAGTTTGGTGATGAAGTCCATAGAGATTTGTTCCCACTTCCATATGGGAATTTCTGGCTGCTGAAGCAACCCTGATGGTTTCTGGTATTCAGCCTTCACCTTCGAACACGTCAGGCATTTACTGACATACGTCGCGATGGCGCCTTTGAGATTGGGCCACCAATACAGCGTTTTAACATCTTGGTACATCTTTTCTGCGCCAGGATGTACGGAGTACCTTGTCTTGTGAGCTTCGTTTAATACTTGCTCGCGCAGTCCTCCCTTGAGAGGGACCCATATGCGGTTAGCAAAATATAAATTGCCGTTCTCTTTAAGTTCCAAACTCTTAATCATACCCCCAAGGCATTCGTTTATAACAAACTCTGGTTTCAAGGCTTCTTGCTGAGCGTCTCGGATGCGGGTAGAGAGATCTGCGTGAATGGTCAACCTTAGAGCCTTGACTCGTAGCGTTTTTATTCGCTCCTTCCTACTTAGCGCGTCTGCTACCACATTCGCCTTTCCAGGGTGGTACTTAATTTCACAATCATAATCATTCAACAACTCCACCCATCTTCGTTGCCTCATGTTTAAATCCTTTTGATCAAATATATGTTGAAGGCTCTTGTGATCCGTAAAGATTACACACTTTGTACCATAGAGGTAATGGCGCCAAATCTTTAGCGCGAAGACAACCGCTCCAAGTTCCAGATCATGCGTTGTGTAGTTCTTTTCATTGGTCTTGAGTTGGCGCGAGGCATATGCTATGACTTTGTCTCGCTGCATAAGGACACATCCAAGTCCCTGATGTGAAGCGTCGCAGTAAACGACGATGTCATCCGTCCCCTCGGGCAGAGACAAAATTGGCGCACTACATAACTTCTGTTTCAACATTTGAAATGCTGTTTCCTGATTTTCGCCCCAAACAAACTTCTTGTCTTTCTGAGTTAGCGCGGTCAGTGGTAGAGCTATCTTGGAGAAGTTCTCAATGAAGCGTCGATAGTAGCCAGCTAGTCCTAGGAATTGCCTCACCTCAGTTGGGGTTTTTGGCGCTTCCCAGTTTTCGATGGCCTTGACTTTGGAAGGATCAACGTGTATTCCTTTCTCGTTTACAACGTGACCGAGAAAGTGAACTTCTCTAAGCCAAAACTCACATTTGGAAAACTTCGCATACAACTTTTCTTTCCGCAACAATTCCAAAATCAATCTCAGGTGTTGCTCATGCTCGGCCTTGGTCCGAGAGTAAATCAGAATATCATCTATAAACACAATCACAAACTTGTCCAAGTATGGTTTGCACACGCGGTTCATCAGATCCATGAATACAGCCGGCGCATTAGTTAGCCCGAAGGGCATCACTAAGAACTCATAATGGCCGTATCTAGTTCGGAAGGCTGTTTTCGGCACGTCTTCCTCATGGACCCTAAGTTGGTGGTATCCTGACCGTAGATCTATCTTCGAATAATAACTGGATCCCTGCAACTGGTCAAATAAGTCGTCAATCCTTGGTAAGGGGTACCGATTCTTGACTGTTAGCTTGTTCAGCTCCCTGTAGTCAATACACATCCGGAAGGAACCATCCTTCTTCTTAACAAACAGTACTGGAGCTCCCCAAGGCGAAAAGCTTGGGCGTATGAAACCCTTATCCAATAGTTCCTGTAACTGATTGGATAGCTCTTGCATCTCAGATGGAGCTAATCGATAAGGCGCTCGAGCTACTGGCGCAGCTCCTGGGACTAAATCAATACGAAATTCGACTTGTCGCGGTGGCGGTAATCCGGGCAAATCTTCAGGAAAAACTTCTGGAAATTCGCGCACTACTGGTAAGTCTTCAATTCTTCGCTCATCTCCTTTCTTTTCTACGACATGCGCCAGGAAGGCGTAGCACCCTTTCCTTAGGCACTTACGCGCCTTTAGGCACGAAATCAGTTTCGTCGCAACTCCCATTCTTTCCCCTTGAATTACCAAGGCTTCTCCGTTCAACAGTGGGATCCGAACCTGCTTCTCATGGCAAATAACTTCCGCGCGGTTCTCGGCTAACCAATCCATACCTACCACAATGTCAAAACTTCCCAAGTCTATTGGCAACAAATTAATATTGAACCCGTGACCTCCCATGACTATTACACATTGTTCAGTTCTTTCGTTCGCGCATAACTGCCTACCATTGGCTAGTTCTATAGTATAAGGCGTGTCTAGCCTACTGCTTGCTAGGCCTAGGGAGTTTTTAAACTCAGCAGATATAAAACTTAGGTCAGCGCCAGTATCAAATAAGACAGATGCAAAATGGCCGTTAAGCAAAAACGTACCGGTTACCACATTCGGCTCTTCTTTAGCTTCGCCTGCGCCGATCACAAAAGCTCTCCCGCGAGCTTGGTTTCCCCTTTGCGGGCAATCCCGACTGAAATGCCCTGGCTTTCCGCATGCGTAGCAGTTGTCACTGGCTCCAGCTTCTTTAGCACGGCAATTCACCGTCTTGTGCCCTGGCCTGTTACATTTGGCGCACGTGACGCTCGCGCATTCACCCTCGTGGTGAAACTTGCATTTGTTGCACCATGGGCGAGGCCCGTTGTATCCTTTCCTTGATGGCTCCGCGGCTTGGATCGCGTAAGCCCTTACGCTCTCCTGCTTCTTGAACGGTGGCTGCTTGGAGTCGGACCCTCGGTGGTGAGAGTTCCATTTCCTCTTGGAGTCAGAGGTTCGCTGCTCGTTTCCGCGCGTAGTCAACATACCCGCACGGACCGTATCCCTTGTAAGGGTGATGGCCCACGCTACCCGCCTCATCAAAGGTTGGAGGCGCTGCGGCGTTGAGCGGAACCCTAACAACAGGAGGTAACCCAAAAATATACCTCTCGATCTTCTTTTCCTCCGTGTTTGCCATGTCGGGTACCAACTGGCAAAGCTCGTTGAACCGGTTGTTGTAGGCGTCGATATCCGTTCCTACCATGGTGTGGTTCCAGAATTCCTGCTGCAGACTCTGAATTTCTGCGCGAGAGCAGAACTTTCTCATCATCATTTCCTTCAGTTCTTCCCAGGTCTTGTGAAGAGTAACTTCTCGCCCCAAAGTCTTCATTTGAAGTTTCCACCAAGACGAAGCTGCTTCTTGGAACATGCATGTCGCGTAAAGAACCTTCTGGTTCTCACTACATCTGCTAATGGAGAGAACTGTATCCATCTTGTCAATCCAGTTGTAGAGCCCAATGGCCCCTTCGGTACCCTTGAATGGCCAAGGCCTACAGGCCATAAATGTTTTATAGGAGCATCCTTTGTCCAAGGCTCCTGAATCGGGTTCTGGGGTCTCGTTCTGACGACCCTGACTTGATTCGGCCTTGCTGGCCTCATGTGTCTCAATCGCCTGCGCGATTATTTCCGCGAGTTCCTCGGGTGTCATGGTAATTCCCTTGGCTCTGGTTGGAGGCATTCTCGCTTTAAAAGAGAATGAAAATATATTAAACTTAGCGCATGTACTCTGAGCACATAATGTTCTTTATCTACTACACTGTGTGACCCGTGTTCCTAAGTGTGTGTATAGTTTCTTTTGAAAATATTCTTTGAAAAAAAATATTTCATGCGATTCCCCAACGGTTATAGTCTAGGTTAAAACTTCTTTTCCTAGTTCGCTATAACCAGTGCTCTGATACCAATCTGTCACACCCGGCCCTGAACGGCGGAAACAGCCGGGCGCGCGCGAGTGGGGATTGATACTTAAGCACGGGCCATTGCAAACATTCAAGATAAGATTTTCATTGCGCATGAAAATGTTTAATACAAATACATTACATTGTTTATAAAAAATTACATAAAATCACCCAAGTATAAAAACTGTTGAAGATTTCCACGCCATATCCCCTTGCGCGGCGGGAACAACCACGCGCATCGAAGGGATAGAACTAAAATCTTCCAAAAAGCTAGTTTTAGATGTTCAGCGTGAGGTGCTCTAAGTGTGACTCCATGCGCTACCTAGTTATCTCCTGAAAGACACGTAAAAACATTTGAATCAGTATAAACTGAGTGAGTTCACAAGTTTTAGTAACTTGATAAATCGTATTGCATCATAATCTTGATAAAAATCATTCTGAAACATAATTCTGATAGCATCATTAAAACACATGCTTGGTAAAACATAGTTCTATCAACATATTCTGATAAAATCGTTCCGCGGGTTACGCGCGAACATTTCTGGGAACTGTGCTCGTCTGTGTAAGTGGCGCTGCCACTACGAGCGAAACAAGTAATACCGTCCCGCGGGTTACGCGCGGACACATCTGAAAAACCGTGCTCGTCTGTGTAAGTGGCGCTGCCACTACGAGCGAATAATACCGTCCCGCGGGTTACGCGCAGACGTTGTGCCGGAAAACAAGGCGCTCGTCTGCGTAAGAGGAGCGACCTCTACGAGCGGGCTCAAACCCATAGTACTGCCCCATGACCATACTAGGCACTCGTCTGTGTAAGAGGTGCGACCCCTACGAGTGGGCGGATCAAACCAGCAGTCCCTACCCTTAGAGTTCCAATGGTAAAGTGATCACTTACTCGAATCTGGTGCACTAACATCGAAAAACCATAGATAACCGTTCGCATTACTCATCATGAAACATAAACACATAATCGCTTGCATAGCTTGTAAGTATACCATGATAAAACATTATTTAAGTACGTGTCCCTCGCCCCGAAAACAGTTTAAAAATAGTGAAAACAGTGAAAATAGGGGCTGTGAGACTCACCTGTGGTTCTTGTTAAGGGATTAATCGAGATTCGGGTTTTCTTGGTGTTGGCCTTTGAATTGAAGGTCTAGTATACGATTAAGAAGTATATATATTAAGATCAAGAAATAGGAGAATATAAGGGTTGGAAGGTAGATCTCAAGGTTATATTCTCGGCTTACCTAGTAACAGGATCGGATGCTTGGGAGATGATTAGTGCAAGTTTGCAGTTCTTAAGAGAGAAGTTTGAAGTGTGTTTGGGTGATAACTTAGGTTACATATTTATAGTCAAACTCAAGGGAACACAATCCCTTGCTTTAGGGGATTGTAATCTTTTCATATCTAGGTGTAATGATAATAAAGTATGGAAATTATTATTATTTATTTAAAAGTGGAGTAGTGGATAAAAGATTTTGATTTGATTTGGTCAGGACATGCAGGTCTGGGGTTGGTGAGAATAGGGTGGCTGACAGTTGACTTTTCATGTTACAGTGTGCTTTTTCAGGTACTTTTGTCAGTGTACAGTAAAAAGTGGAAAATCTCTGAAAAACGCTAATGTTTCCTTTTGGGCGGGAGTAATCTCCTTACGTCTGGAGAATAGACTAAGTGTTCTGCGCGTATCACTTGGTGCGCATAGCTTTCTGCGTGAAGGACATTTCTTTGCTGCGGGTAGGCACGTAACCTTCTCGCAGTTAGGGACATTGAGTTTCATTTGTAGATTCTCCAGGTGGTCTTTGTATTTCAACATAGTGATCAGTTATGTTGAAGTCAATTCCATCTTGGAGCTTCAGACTAGCTCTCAATGTTCCCGCCATGCGGGGAGGTTAGTTCCCTTCCGCACGCGCATAAACGATTTAGGATGCACCCGCCTTAGCATCATGCGGGATGGTCAGCCCATTAGACAACATAACGTTAAGGTACATAAAACCAATACACTCGCGCATGGCGCATATAACATATGCCCACGCAGGTTCTTAACATGGCGCGCTCGCGCGGGGCGCACATAACAAATGCACGCGCTGACTAACATGGCGCGCTCGCGCAGGGCGCACATAACAAATGCACGCGCTGACTAACATGGCGCGCTCGCGCAGGGCGCACATAACAAATGCACGCGCTGACTAACATGGCGCACTCGCGCAAGGCGCATATAACATAATTACCTAATATTTAGGTTGATTACTTGGTTTAAGGGATTGGGAATTTACCGGGTGTCACAGTGCGTGGGAGGGCAAGCCTCTATGTGCTTCCGTAAACAAGTGGCTAAGATGTAAGGAGCAGTGAAGAGGTTAAGCGATAAGGTGAACAGGTTAGACAGAGGACCACGTGTCTTTGGGCACATGTATAATTGCATGTAATGGTTGTATGGTAAGTTGCTTGATTAACTAGAACTCACTCATCGTAGCTGACTTTTAGTATGCACGCAAGTGAGTAGAATGAGGGAGCTAGCTTGAGCGGGGCACATGACAGAAGAATGAGAGACTGGCATCCAAAGACTCAATATGTTTTTATGTAATTAATGTTTAATTTTAAAGACAAGAATGATTGTTAAGACATGTTTATGAAGTAATATGTAATGTTTAACGAAAGTATTATATTCCACGAAAGTTTTAATTAACTCTGATTTGTAAGAACTGTGTTTATGAGTAAATCCAACACCAAAGTAAGGCACCGGGACTGGGGCCTTACAAGTTGGTATTAGAGCAAAGTTCGAGAGAATTAAGCATCCTACATGCTTCGACTCGAACAGAGAATGGGGTTTAAGTAAAAAAGAAAAGAAGATGCCAGTTCAAGAAATCCATGTGTCACTCAAGCAAGCTAAGTAAAGGTAAAATATGTGATTAATTTCACATGCAAAGTAGAATGATGAATGCTAGCTTAATTGCTAGGGATAGTATTTGAACTCGTTAACCTCTAACACAGATTTCAGATCTATGTAAAATTAAACTAACACGGATCTAGCTCGTAATTCCCATTGATTTATTAGTAATACGTTATATGTATGATATATATATATATATATATATTAATTGTATGTATGTGATAATATTAGTATGAAGCTTGAGAGAGTGAATCTGGACAGAGGTTCGATAATTAAAAATCAAAACTTAAATTAACTGTGGACTGAAGCCACTATATATAGAAGATGTATCTAGTTCGTTAACATTCCATAACGAACTAGAGTCCACTTCGTTACATATACTTAAATGAAATAACTTAACGAATCACCCCCTGATTCGTTAAACATCCTTAATGAATCAGGAGGGATATTAACTTAGATCTAGTTCGCTAAACATCCTTAGCGAACTAGACTATACCTTAACGAACTATAAAGATAATTTAATTGTTTATTACATAAATAAAACGACAAATACATTAACGATAAATACAAAGACTCGAGACGCAAAACCATGTACTAACAGACACCCCCTCGTCTTGAGCTCTTTGTCTTTACTTTACTTGAAACGCTTGGACTGCCAATCTCTGCAACTATGAATCCCGTTCTCATAACATACACGCACAACGCGTTGGAACTGCATAGCCAGATCATAGTCTTCATTAAGCTCAATCAATATCTTATTCTTGTGTAGCACGTCGTTGTCGGTCTTAGTTAAGTTAACAAGCCACATCGGATCGATGATCTTGGTTAGCTCGGTCTTTAACCCTTTACCCAGGACAATGACGGCCTCGCCAGTTCGATTGTTGTAGTACCAGCGGTTGAAAGATAGATACATGTTTTGTTTCATCGTCTTCACCGGCACACGCTTCATCGTCTTTGGCGGCTTTACCTTAAGAACCAGCTTTTTCCATCCTATTTTTGGATCTATCTCATCGATACGCTTGTGGATGGGAATTTGTGGGTTGAAATACTTAAACCCGTTGTTCACCTCAAATAACAAGTGTTGGTGAAAATGTTTTGCATGGTAGTCCTCGCCACGATTAATGAATGGACGATACGCTAGAGTGCGTACATCCCATCTCGGTAATGAGAGAAGATCAGACATTCGTTCATAGTACTGAACGCCCTTCTCCCATTTAACAATACATACTTTCAGTTCAGAATCATAAAGCCAAGAAATAATATCACCTTGCACTTTCGACACGGCCTTGAATGTAGTCTTCTGATTGGCTTTGGCACGTGCAACAGCTTCTTCTTTCTGTTCCTGATCCACATACCGAAATGCTTCGATGATCTTACTAGCTTTCTTATGTCTGAACCATCTAAGAATGTCATCATCAGTTGGGTTTTCAAGCGAGTCAAATCTTGTATCAACGACATTCTTTCCTTTGGACGTCTTCTCAAGATGATCTTCTGCTTCTTTGACGGTTTCTTCATTAAATACAGGAGCACCCTGATCAACATTGGTATGTTGAAACATATCAGGATATTCCTCAGCAGTCACATCCTCAACCTCAACCTCCTCATTCTCATAAATAAAACTCGTACTCATCTCAACATTTGGATCATTTAATATCTCATCATCATTAATTACCTCAATGTCCTCCTCGGCCTCTAACACGGTCAATTCGTCTTCATTCAGACCAAGCAAGATAGCAATCTGCTCTCGTGTTAGTGACTTCTCAACAAACTGCCCCACAGCTATCTCATCGGCATTAACCATGCTTCTAATCACCCCCTTACCATCAATAAAAATTACTGTATTGGCCTCGATCATCTCAATCGGTTTGGCGGCCGAATAATCACGATAAACAATAACCTACTTGCCTGAATCATCAACAGAACTCGTACCTGCACCAGAGGCTGGGTCTTGAGTTTGTTTAGTCTCACCACCAGCACCAGACTCATCCGGATCCTCATTATAATTCTTGAGCTTTTTCAGCGCGTCATCTTTGCACGTAAGTTGCAAAATAAGCTCCTCTTTTTCTTTAATTTTCACCCCCTGAGACTCAACAATCTCACGAAGTGCCTTTGTTTCCTTTTGACAGAAGGAAACATAGCTGAGCAACTTCCTTTGGTTCTCCATCATACGTTCCTGAGTCATACGATCCGCAGACATTTGATTTTCATACAAATGTAGAAGACTCAATACCATGCTCATCTGCTGATTGTGAGGTGATGCAGCAAAAGAAGGAGGAACAGGCTGAACTGGACCCATAGGTCGACTTAGCCTCAGAAATGAAATATCTGGTGGAGGCATCATCGTTGGTGTAGGAGGAATCACCGAAGTAGCGGTCGTCGGCCTTGGTATAGTAGATAAGACAGAGCGAGGAATCATACCAAGCCGTGGATCGACGTAAGCGTAGTCGTCAATGTAAGCTCCGGGGTGCTAGTAGTGAGCGTCACCGCCGGGCGTTGAGGTGTGGACGACCTTGGAGGTTGAACTCCAAACGAGATGCCAGCCCCAGCTGACACTCGACGCTTTGAAGAGCCTTCTTTCACCAATGCCTTTCCCTTTCGTTTGTGATGAGCGGCAATAGCACCAGCTAAAGCAGCATCAAACTTAGTAGGTTGTAAAATAGGAGCATCACCAATAACATTACCATCACCCCCATTTCCACCATTACCACCTTCATTACCATCATCACCTCCATCATTCCCACCTGGTCCCTCCTAACGCTCAGAATCCGAATCGTCATGGATCCAGCGATCATTGTCAGGACATACATAGTCTGAGTTTACAATATGACCAATCAAACGTTTGGTCCTAGGTCTCTCCTTACGATAAATCTTCATTCTTCGCACCGTTTCAGCAGTCATGTGATCTAATTCCAACACGTCATCTACCAATGTTTGATCGATGACCAAATTTGGAATCAAGTCTTGAATGATTAACTGAAGAAACCTTGGATACATCAGGAATTTCTTCTTCTGGACCGTTTGTAGACACTGTTCTTTAAGATGATAGAAGATTATCTCTGAAAAATTAAACTGCTTATTAAGAACGAGTGCCACAAAAGCTTACTGCAACATGACACGACATTCATCAAACCCGCCTTTACGTCCTCCCAAGCAATGGATTAACACATGTAAGAGATACTTGTAAGTAGGACACAAACCATTCTTGTTGTACATAGATTCTCCAATGTAACCACCATAAAATACACGACGAAACAGTCCTTTGATCAGCTCTTTATCAAATTCACATGGATGATCATCAGTATCACCAAAACGAAGAACTCGTCAAATCACACTAATATCAACAGTAATAGGCGTTTGGTTGATTGTGGCAGTGATATGGTTCTCAACGTCAATGTATCTTGTTGTACTCCTGAATTGACGAATAATACTGAGACGGACTTCAGGATCAACAGTTATAGAGTAGTGAATGCGCGAACGACGGAGAAACTCTAATAATCCTCCAAAGAGATTTTCATCTGCAAAATTTGTACCAACGAAGGCACAAATATTGTGTTTCTTGTCGTGTGGCAATAACAGTATTACTTGTTGTTGTTGTTGCTGCTGTTGTGGTTGATCAGCAATCGGTGGGTCTTGGTCCATTTGATCAGCCATTAACATGATAAAATTAATTTTGTATATTTGAATAATAGATTAAATAATATAAAAAATGTTATTAATTTATGTCATTCGTTAAATAATTAGTCTGATTTGTTACAAGTTTATAACGTATCAACTAATTCGCTATCAAGTAAATTATTAACGAAGTAGAAATAGCGAATTACTATGAAAAGATGACGAATTAAGAACTAGTTCGTTAGAATTTAACGAATACATATTTGATTCGTTAATAAAATGGATTCGCTATTCTAGTTCGTGTGTATTACTTAATGAATTGGACACGAATGAGTTCCAATTCGCTAAGTATAACGAATGGCCATCACAGCTTAACTTTTGACTTTTGTGGTCAAGGTCAAAATTAACCAAGAACACCAGAAGTCAAACTTACAATCGGAATTCAAAACACATATAATTAGCAATACAAAGTTAAACCTGTTATCCCAAAAGATCTCGGAATCGTATTGCGATTGCAATGATGCTAAAATGGTGTTTCAAAACATGATAAAAACAAGGCTAAATTAAGGTTTATATAAACTTTCAAAACCCGGTACTATAATCACAAAATTAACATATCAAACATGTATTAAGTTTGACGAAAATCATTACGGTGTGATCCTCTTTACCTTAGGATCACGAAAATATGATCAGACAAAGGTATAATGAAGGTCGATTTTTCTAGGAAAAATTTGCGAGAGTAACAGTACACTAAGGAAGAAGAAGACACTGAATATTAACCGATTCGTATGCACGCCGTCCTATATAGTCTGACAAGACACGCTTTTCGATGAAACGAATCAGCCGATTCGTTTGAATTTTGAAATAACGAATCAGATGATTCGTTATCTGAACTTAACACATGGCATAGCGAATTAGTTTTAATTCGTGTCTAATTCGTTAAATATGTATAACGAACTAAAGTCATTCGTTACAGAGTGCGGAAGCAAATTAGGATAACGAATTAGACTGTAATTCGTTAGAATGACCTGATTCGTTATTTATAATTAACGAATTACTTTTTATTTAATTTTAAATGAATAATTAAATTAAAGAATTTAAATAAATAAATAAATGAATAATTTAATAAAGAATTCATTAAATAACCCTTTTAAATTAAAAGGGTTACCGAGATCCCATACCTCGATAATCAAATACCTTAAACCGTTTCACGTTTTGAAACCGATAACTTAAAAGAATTAAATAATATGTAAAAATAAAAAAACGTAAAATCTTTTTGTATTTTAATCTTTTGATTTGAATTATTGACACAAGAAATATCCGAAACAAAAAAAATAGAACAGAAATTGTCTTTGTGTTTTTGTATGTTTAATCAAAAGCAGTACATATTTTTTTGGATTTTTTTGAGCAGAGAATCATATTGACCAAATTGCCCTTCCATCATATATTTCAGCGATATTGTGACTGGTGTTAAGTTGGTCATTGGTATTGTTGTCCACTTAAATCTAATAACAAACTTTCAAGCGTTTTTGTGATATGATTAAAGATTCAATTAAAGCACAGAATATCAGAAACTATCAGCCTCTAATCTCGGTTCAAGCTTAATTTGATTTTTGCCATATCACCCCAACTTGACTTAAACCATTATATTGTTGATAAAAAATTGATTTTTATAGAACTTTAAGAGCAATGCATTGATTTTCTTTTACTGTGAGTGAATATGCACGAGTCCATCTGTCGGTTTACATACATTGTATCCCCTGGGGTCCGTTTCTTAATGGTATTGAGACGCGCGCAAGGGAGGAACAATGTATGACTAACAGCGGATTTTGATCAAGTCAGTAATTTGGATTTGTATGAAGTACAGCAGTGATCAAGTTTAATGACTTTGGGTTTGCTCTAAAAGCGAATAAAATATTCATGCATGTGAATACCCAGATGATTAAGCCGCATAAAAACTCACAGTGTCCAGAACCTCAAAGCTTGTTATTTGCTTTATTTTATTTTTGAGTGATCAAACAAGTATAAGGCTGACAGGTTATTACATCTTTGCCATCCTCACCGAGACTTTTTCTAGAGACTAAAACCTCTTTCAATTTGGCGTTTCTTTATGTTTATATCACATATTTTACTCTACTTGTTTGTTTTAAGACCTACCAATGCACCAATGCAATTAAGCACACAATCTTTTAAGTTTATTTCTTGCTGGATTTGGGGTCAAGATAGTCAATGTACTATCATTTTCTCTTTTTGCTTCAAAAACTCAAAATTTTGAGGAGCAAAAAACAAAATAAAGATAAATTTAATCGCCCCGGTTAACTTAAGTCTATAATAAATGGTTTCTCTATTAATTCAACAAGTGAATAATAGGACTAAGACATGAAAGCGTGCTTCACAAACTTAAATAACCGACATAATTTTCAGCGAGAAAATTAACTAAAACGCATAATGAACGCCCCAACTACTTTCCGTTATCGGGTGAATGGCTAACCCGATCATTTACAATTAAATGTCATGACCAAACATATACAAGTATATGTCCTTCAAATGTAGATAATTGACATAATTTTCAGCGAACGCATGCAAAAATCTTTTTGGTTTTCCTCTATACATACTTTAAAAATACAATCTTTTTGTCTTTTTCTTATAAACAAAATAAACTTCACAATCTTTTTGGTTTTTCGGATTTTTCTTATAAAATGTTTTTGGATTTTCAAAATATTTTAAGAAAAACACTAAAGAAAAGAAATCACAGTATTTTTGTTTTTTTTTCAAAATTTTCTAATGTTTTTGGATTTAAAATTTTAATGTTTTTGGGTTTTATCTATACAAACGAAAAGCACAATATTTTTGTATTTTCTAGTTTTTCACTCCCTAAAACCTAAAACCAAAATAAATTTTAAAATAAAATTAACAGAAAAGTAAGATAGTCATCCTAGTTTTAGGATATCAGCGAGGGTCTTCAATCCATTTAAAACAAGCAAAAATTGAAAACACGTTTTATCAAATGCTTTGTTAAATAGATCGGCTTTCTGAAAGTCTGTGTGTACTTTCTCAAGGTCAATTAACTTCTTCTCAAAGCAATCCCGTATAAAATGATATCGAATTTTGATATGTTTTGTTTTAGAATGTTGTACGGGATTCTTTGTGATAGATATAGCAGCAGAGTTATCAATCAAAATAGGAGTAGTAAGGAACTTCAAACCGTAGTCACGAAGATGTTGTTGTATCCACAAAACCTGGGAACAGCAACTCGAGGCTGCAACATACTCAGCTTCGGCGGTTGAAGTGGAGACCGTTGCCTGCTTCTTACACTGCTAGGAAACAAGCCGGTTTCCTAAAAATTGATACCCTGCCGTCATTGATTTGAAGTTGATCTTGCAACCTCCATAGTCCGAGTCTGAGAAGGCAGTAAGCTCAAAGTTATCGTCCTTGGGGTACCACAACCCGAGGTCTGGAATTATCCTCAGATACCGAAGAATTCGCTTAACCGCAGCTAGGTGAGTCACTCGGGGACTTGCTTGAAACCTAGCACAAAGACAAACAACAAACATAATGTCGGGGCGAGAAGCCGTTAGATACATTAAAGAACTGATCATGACACGATAGAGGGTAGGATCAACGGTATCCTCCAATTCATCCTGTGATAAATTGTGACCCACGGGGAGAGGAGTTGAAGGGATTTTTCCGGCAGATATCTTGAATCGGCTCAAGAAATCGTTCACATACTTGGTCTGGTGAATAAAGATTCCGTTTGCAGACTGGTGAACTTGCAACCCTAAAAAGAAATTCATCTCTCCCATCGAGCTCATTTCGAACTTCGTTTGCATGGACTTCTCGAACTCCTTACATAACTTGTCGTTTGTAGACCCAAAAATAATGTCGTCGACATAAATCTGAACTAGGAGAAGATCAACACCAACAGTCTTATGAAAAAAAGTGCAGTCGACAGTCCCTCGCTTGAAGCCGTTATCAGTCAGATGGTCGGCGAGCGTGCCATACCAAGCTCTCGGGGCTTGATGTAGACCATACAGGGCCTTGTTTAATCGGTAAACTCGGTCCGGATAATCAGGATCTTCAAAGCCAGGAGGCTGTAAAAGAAACACTTCCTCATGTAGTTCACCATTGAGAAAAACACTTTTAACATCCATTTGATAGACCTTGATATTCTTATAAGCAGCATATGCCAGAAAGATTCTTATCGACTATAATCTTGCAACTGAAGCATATACTTCAGTGTAATCAATACCCTCTTGCTGATAAAAACCTTGCACCACTAATCGTGCCTTGTTTCTCACGATCACCCCACGATCGTCTTTCTTACACTTAAATACCCACTTAGTCGGAATAGCTTTCTTGACTCTAGCAGGTTTGTCGAATAAATCCCAAACACCCAAACGTGCAAATTGCTATAATTCTTCTTGCATAGCTTCTACCCAAGACGGATCTTCAAGTGCCTTACGAGCTGTTGTCGGTTCTACTTGAGATAGAAAGCAAGTGAATTTTGCAAGATTTACAATTCTCGATTAATGTAAATCAGCATATGCACACAATACGTTATTCTCACTTGACGAAGCAACTTGATGACGTGTTTGAACGCCTACATCAAGTTCTCCAATGATGTTTTCCTGTGGATGATAATTATGAATCCGAAGAGTGGGATTCTCAGAAACAACAACATTATCAAATAAGTTAGTATAATGTTCACCAACTTCAGGAGATGAAACATTATCACTCTCAAGTTCAATAACCGTATCATCAGCTTGATTGTCATCTGAAGAAGTAGATACATTATCAACCTGATTATCATCACATGGATCTTCAGTTGGAGCAGGAGTTGTAGCTTCAACATCATTAGAACTTGAAAATCTTGGAATGGCCAAATGATCTTCAAAATATGCTAGAACCATCTTCGTCTATGTTTTCAGCCGATGGAGTAAATGAATTAAATAAGCCATCATCGTCAAACATCCGGCCGGGACCTTTCCCATGAGGAAGAGTGATGTACTTTTGACAGTCCACATCATACCATTCCTCAACACAACCAGAAGTGAAATTAAATACTCTTTTCTTTGGAGACGCATATCCCAAGAAATACCCTTCGATAGCTTTTTCATCGAATTTACCCGTATCTTTCTTCAATATTGTACAAGGACACCCAAAAGGCTCCAAGTACTTTAAGTTAGGCTTTCAATTGTTTAGAAGCTCGTAACTTGTCTTTTTGAGTCGTTTAACAGTTAAAAGCCAATTAAGTGTATAGCAAGTTGTATTCACCGCCTCATTCCAGAATTGGACAGGAAGCTTAGAATCAGCAAGCATAGTTCTTGCAGCTTCAATCAAGGTTCTATTCTTTCGTTCAGCAACACCGTTTTGTCGTGGTACATAGGGTGCACTGTATTCTCGATGAATTCCCTTTTGAATGCAAAAGAAATCCAATACAGTGTTCTTGAATTCAGTACCATTATCACTTCGAATTCTCCTCGCCTTGTGTTTGTATAGTGATTCGATCTTAATGATAAGGTTTTGTACCAAAACGGGCGTTTGATCTTTCGAACTCATAAATAATACCCATGAGTATCTTGAATAATCATCAGTGACAACAAGACAATACCAATTCCTAGAGATACTTGCATGATTCACCGGACCAAAGAGATCCATATGAAGTCGTTCAAGAGGACTATCAATGGAATTTAATAACTTAGAAGGATGAGACTTTTTCTTCTACTTGCCTTTCTTGCATGCAATGTAGTGATCAGATAACTTAAAGTTCTTTAGCGAGACACCCTCAACTAAGTCATTAGCCATTAAATAATTCATCTTTCGAACATGAATGTGACCCATTATACGATGCCATAGAATAGAGTCCTTCTTGGTTTCTTTGGAGACAAAACATGTTTCGATAGACTTTGATACTTTAGAACTCATATTTAAGACATAAATATCATTTGATCGTGGTGATCACATGACAAGCATGTCCTCGGGAATCACGTAACCGGTTTCAAGATAAGACACTCTCTATCAGTAAATTCCGTGGTGTACTTATCGCAGATTTGCGACACACTCAATAAATTATGGTCCACCTTGTCACAGTAATTGACCTTTTCAAAAGTAATGTGACCATTTGAAACTTTACCTTCTTGTGTGATCATGCCCCCAAAATTCCCAGCAAACGCTATATAACCCCCTTGAATATTTCTCACATTTGTTAAGAGGTTAAGATTTCTAGTGATATGAAGAGAACATCCACTATCCATTATCCAGTTTTCACCATAATTGGTCTTGGATGTACCATACACACAAAAGAAAATGATTAGTTCAAAAAGGCAGCCCATGCCTCAGTCTTGGGCATCTTTTGGTTTTCTTGAGAAATTTTAAACTTAGCCGAATTCAACTGTTGTTTAGCAACTTGAGAATAAGTTACTAGCTTCTTAGACTTTCGTCTTAGATAAGCAGCTTGAACAATGTTTGAATTTGTGTTTTTACATATGGGCTCAGTTGGGATAAATTTTGGTTTCACTTGACCATGAGTTTCATTCACATGAATTACCTTTCGAGGATTTACATTTGAAAACATAATGTGCGTATCATCTTCACATGGCATAAGACGTTTCAGAATCTTCTTTATCACAGGAACCAGTTTTGAATGGTCCTTGACAAAAGGATGGAGATTTTGAAATTTCTGTTGTCTACAATTCCTCACAACGTGACCTTGTTGACCGCAAAGAAAACAACTTCTTATGTCTACACGATCATTTTGAGGTTTAACAGTAGCATATGACAATGAAGGATGATAAGTCACATTCTTTGTAAAGCTTTTAGCTAAATCATCAGATGACACAGGCTTCTTCTTTAAATAAAAATCCAAATTAGAACAATTAGAAAAACTTTGCAAAGTATCAGTTCCAGTAGATTTTACAAACTGAACTTTCTTAGCTTGTTTTAAAACTTGTTTTGCTTTAGTCAAAGGATCAGATGTCATTGATGTTTTAGCTTGAGCATATCGACGTTCAAGATCTTGGTTAGAGGTTTCATTGTGAAAAACACTTTCAATCAGTTCTGGTTTAATGATACTAATTGGAATGTCTTTCTCATTGAACATCGTGTCAAACCCTTTCAACTTAAACACACGACCAGTTGTCGACTTTGAAACAATAGGATTGATAAAACACATCAAATCCTCATCAGAAACTTTAGGCTTTTCTGGTTTCTTAGTCCTAACTGGTTTAACTTTAACATGGTCTTCTTTTCTCACATAAGGTTTGAATGAACCATACATAGCTTCCTCAAATTCATGAGGTTCACAAAGAATGTGATTAGAACTTGGAATGCTCTTGTTTTTGTGTATTACCTCGGATTCAAACACATCCTCAATAATCACTTTGTCAACATTTTCAACAAAGACTTTGTTGCTTTCAACATGAGGTTTTTGAGTCGAAGATTGAGCTTTAACAGTTTCAGGTTTAACAGGTTTAGGGTTTTCTGAAATCACAGGTTCTTTTTCAATCAAATCCTCTTCTTTTCTAGCAAACGGATTTGGTTTATAGTCATTCTGAAAAGGAGGTGGAATTTCAACAAAACCTATACCTTTCTTTGAGTCTTTTTTGCTTACCAGATACTTTTATTATTTCATTAAGCAAAAATGATGAATTTCTAAATTTACCCAATTTGTTCTTCAACTCGAGAACCTCATTCTCAAGTTCAGTTATCTTTGATCTATGTTTCAAGATTTCTTGAAACTTTTGATCATTGATTGTCATTTTAACAGATAACTCAGCCTTAAGATCATGGTTACTTAACGACAAAGCTTCAATCTTCTCTCGAGATCTCATTTGAGATTCAAGAGATTGTCGATAAGTATCCTTAAGTGAAGCAATCTCTTTCACTAAATTATCATTATGATTCTTCAAAGACTCTAACTTAGGTTTGTTAGTCTCACATTCAACACAAGTTACTTTAACAAATGAAGTAGCAGAGATAGAATGATTAACCTCATTGATCTTAGCCATGCAAGCAAAAATAGTTGGAGACTTGTCACATGAGTCATCAGATTCAGAATCATTGTCAGAGGACAGCTCACTTTCACTTGCATCTTGAAAGTATTTAGTTAGCCCAAACATAGCCAAATTAGCTTGATTATCATTACACAGCAATCGTTGTGAACAATCATTTCCATCAGCTAACACAACAATCGTAGAATAATTTTGATTTTGATTATGATGACCAGTATACTCCTTTTTTGGCTTGTTACATTCTTTTGCAAAATGCCTGAACTCTTGACAATTATAACATTTCACTTTTAACTTATCAAATCCCAATTTCTTGTTCAAGGCAGGAAGATCTTTGCCAGTCCTTTGCATGAATCTCTTAACCTTACGGACAATCATAGCCATGTTCCACTTCAATTCCATGATTTCTAAATCATCTGGATCAATCTGATCATAATCTTCATCAGTCAGATCACTTGTGGCTATCTTACTACTCACCAAATTCTCATATGAAGACATGAAAAGGCTGTCAGAAAAGCAAAGTTTTGTTCAGCTTCCTTCATATTTACACTAGATGGTGGAGCAAATGGATTTGTAGTAGATGAATTTCCAGACCCAACAGAAACACCAGGTGATCCAGAATTACCAGCAGTGTAAAAACAAGCTCTTGGATCACTATAGATGGTTGCTTCATTTTCACTTGCATGTTGTGTAAGAAATGCAGTGATTGGAGAAATAGTTGAACTTAGAGGCATACTACCACCACAGAAAGCAGGATCTTGACTTTCCTTGGAGGACTTCTGACATTTAAGATCGTATTCTCTTGTTTCAATCTTTTGCAAGAATTCAGTTGCAGTCAAGTCTTCATTCGTGAAATTGTTATTCTCTTTTAGAACCATTAAAAACGTAGAACAAGAACTTGGTAGTGCACTCTTGATAGTGTCAATCTTGTCAACCTCAGAAGTATCCAATTTCATTTTGTCCATCTCAGCAATCAAGTGATTAAACCTAGTAGTCATCTCCTCCACTGTTTCTCCTTTCAATAAGTTAAAGTTTCGAAATTGAAACTTAAGCATTACCTTTTTACTCTCAGCTGTATTCCCCTTACTCCTCATACGAATATGTTGAAATAAGGAAGCACGGATCTTTATGCTACCCACTTGGTGAATGATGTTTTCGGGTAAAGCCATAGTAAGAGTAGAATAAGCCTTTGTCTCAATCTCTAATGCTTTCTTCTCTTCTTGTGAATATTGAGAAATAGCTTTAGGAGTGTAATCAATAGTGTCATCTCCAATCATTGGAACAATATATACCTCATCAAAGCAATACGAGCAGTCAGGGTGAACATAACCCAAATGAGCACGAAAACGGGGTTCCCATTTAGAAAAATCGCTAAATTTCATCAACCTTGGACATTTCGAATGTGAGCCTATCTCAGTATCAAGTTGCAACATTTGTTGCATTAACATATTCTGTGAAGCTAGTGCATACATACCAGCCATGTTTGTCAAATGATAAATCTCAAACTCTAAGGGTTAAAATTGAAAATAAGATTAACGAATTGTGAACAGTAAGGGTAACGAACTGTGAACAATTATAGCGAACTTTGAACAGTAATTGACGAATTACAACTTAACGAAGTTAAGATTGATCAGGTAATGAATCATAAATGGATTTAACGAAACTGAAAGAAGTTAACGAATCTGGTCTGGTCAACAAAATAAGTCAACGAATCAGATGGTCAACGAATCAGTTGGTCAACGAATCAGAAATGGATTTAACGAATTGGCTAGACGAATCACTAAGGATAAGCTTAGCGAATCAGAAAGTTATATTTAACGAATCAATAAGAGAGGGCTTAGAGAATTAGATGACGAAGCATCTACATTTGATAACGAATCAACTTATAACGAAACAGTTTGTTACAACGGTTGTAACAAACTTCTGACAACAAATGCCACGTTGCAAAAGTTGTTATAAAAGAGTTACCTAGGTAAGACACGTGTCATATGAATCAATGAACACGAATCAGAAAATGTAATGAATTAATTCACGAATTAATCAATTCCCATAACGAATTAGATTAAGATATTAACGAATTAAACTGAATGGTTAACGAATCAGACTTAAAGATTAACGAATTGATTTGAATCTTCAAATCTTCAAATCTTCAAACATATTTCCAGAATTCTGGAAAAACATATGAACACCAAACCAGAAACCAAATTCATAATACTTAACCAAAACACCACCAAATCGCACATATGACCTACCAAAATACTCGGAAACATATCGCTTATCCAAATCGCAACATTCTGTATCACAAATAACCTTAACTCACAACCAATTCAATCACAATGTATTCTCTGTTTTCGGCCAAATCCAAAACCAATCCAAATCAACCAAACAACAGTACAAATTCCAATTACTCAATACCAAATCTCACCAATACTTTACCGATCTCGAATCCAAACCAATCAGTCCATAACAAGTGTAAATCAAACTCAATTAGATCAAAATTCAACCGATTATCAATCAAAACCAAAATAACAATTAATAAACTCGTAATAACAAATTAACTATCAAAATCAAGAGCAAAAGAGCACCGAAAGCTCTGATACCACTTGTTTGCTCTAGTTAACCTCTAACACAGATCTCAGATCTATGTAAAATTAAACTAACACGGATCTAGCTCGTAATTGCCATTGATTTATTAGTAATACGTTATATGTATGATATATATATATATATATATATTAATTGTATGTATGTGATAATATTAGTATGAAGCTTGAGAGAGTGAATCTGGACAGAGGTTCGATAATTAAAAATCAAAACTTAAATTAACTGTGGACTGAAGACACTATATATAGAAGATGTATCTAGTTCGTTAACATTCCATAACGAACTAGAGTCAACTTCGTTATATATACTTAAATGAAATAACTTAACGAATCACCCCCTGATTCGTTAAACATCCTTAATGAATCAGGAGGGATATTAACTTAGATCTAGTTCGCTAAACATCCTTAGCGAACTAGACTATACCTTAACGAACTATAAAGATAATTTAATTGTTTATTACATAAATAAAACGACAAATACATTAACGATAAATACAAAGACTCGAGACGCAAAACCGTGTACTAACAGATAGGAGTATATGATGATATGAACTGTTTGATTGTCTAACTGTTAGAAGTAGAACTAGCACAAGTGGACTCACAAAGGGAAGTGTATAGGACACGGAAAGTAACGTGATCAGCTAATCACAGCTGGCCATTGTAATTACCTGTTAGCCTTACTATCATTGTACTAAATAGTTCATTGAGTGATGATATTTGTGTTTCCTTATAGAATACGAATGGCTGGAGCAAGGAAAGTTGTCAGACTGGGAGGTCGTACGGGACGTCGTGGCAGGCCACGCATTGTTCGAGAACTTTCTGTAGAAACATCCACTAACACAAGAGGAGAAGAAAGCGCAGCTGGACGGAATCCGAGCAACAACGAAGGGTATCAACTTGACCCTGCTGTCCAGGCAGCCATTGCTCAAGCTGTAGCCGTCGTAGTGAAGAACCTACTACCTGAAAAGTCTGTTGAAAGTCACGAAAGGATAGCCGAGAGGGCAGGGGGTGATGGTAAGAAAGCTGATGATGGGGAAGGCGACTCGAGTGAAGTTTGATCTGTGAGGGTTGATGCAAGGAAAAGAGGAAGAGGTGGGTGTAAGTACAAGTCGTTCAAGGAATGTGACCCACCGAAGCTAACTGGTTTAGAAGACGCAATCGCTACTCTCTAGTGGATAACCGCAATGGACAAGGTTATCCGAATTAGCGAGTGTCATCTTGACCAAGCGGTGGGTTATGATACCCAGTCGTTCGGAGAGGAAGCTATGTACTGGTGGGAGTCGGTGGAGCAGAGAAAGACTCGAGAGGAAGTGAAGGCAATGAGTTGAGACAATCTGAAGGATTTGGTTATGAAGCGGTTTTGTGCTGATGCTGAGGTTGAGAGGGCTGAAATGAAGTTTTTGAATCTGAAGGCGGCGAAGATAACGCACCGCACGTACACCACAGAATTTATTCATAACAATCAGGATGCATTTAAGGGGGGGGGGGTGACAATTTGCTCTGAAGGCAATGAGATGGGACGATCACATGACAGTTTGCCGACCCTCGTGTGTTATCGAAGCATAACTGGAAGTTCTCAAAACTACAAGTGAGTATTTATATAATAATAATTGTTTGATTTGTTTGATGTACAAAATTTAATCAAGTTTTAAATTCTTAATAACAATCAGGATGCATTCAAGGGGGAGGAGGTGGTTCATTGTGATGGTTTTTCCATCACTTTGACCACCCAATGATAATGTGCCACCTCACCCCAACCAAATCCATCACCAGTGATGGAATTTAGTGGGGGTGGTGGTGTAGTGTGATGGTTTTTTTTTTTTATAAAATAAATACTAAAACAAGGTTAAATTAAATAAAATTAAAACAATATTAAATAAATGTTGCAAAGATAAATAAATTAAAAAAACCGACACAAAAAAAAATTTACGGCCCGGCCCAGCCTCACTTGTCGCATATCTCGCGTTGAAGTAGGATCGATCTAAAGGGTTCGTCAAGATGTCCGTGCGGTTGTAGGAGGAATGTTAAATCGGTGTTTTTTTGGTTTTCATTCAAATGGTTGATATACGTCTCCTCACGTTTCATTTTTAAAGCATGAGCTTCTTTCTTTCGCTCCTTCGCCTCGGCCATTTCGGCCAACTTAGCCGACTTGTATTCGGCGAAATCTTTGGTCACCGCTTCCTTTCCAAATCTTGATGATTCCTCACTTTTCTTGCGATGCGGCCGTGTGGGTGTGAGTGTGTCTTCGTCGGGATCGTCTCTGGGTTGCTCGTTGAAGTTCATGTTCGGCATGTTGCTTGACAAGCCGTCGGTAGACGTTGTGTAGTTCCCGGATTCGGAAGTTTTTGATCTTTTTGAAGAAGATCATTTCTTCCTTGGAGCCGTCGGTTCGTCCATGTCGACCACGGGAATCGGTTCCCACTTCGGGTGATGTCTTGCAACCTCCCACGCGTCCATGTGGGGAAAAGATTTATTTCGGAAAATCTTGACATAATCGCGCAAGGCGTTATTTATGATAGTCGCCTCGCTCGCGCCGCTTTGTGGATTTCGGGCCTACAAAACATTTAGAAAATATATATATCAAAATTGTAAACATAAAGTAATAAATTACTTTAAAAAAATAAACTAATAAATTTTAAAAAATAGTTACCAATTGGACGAAGCAAGCGTTAAATTTAGACATTTTTCGATTCAAATCTCCCCACTTGGAAGTCATTTAATCCATGCTTCAGTCGGTTGACCCGGGAAGTTTTTCGAAATGTGCGATAACACGTCTCGTTTTTGTTGGTTTGCGTATTTTTTTGTTTCGGAAGCGTGTAAGTAAGCCTTGGTCAAGAGGACCTCCTCCGCGGATGACCAAGGCTTCTTCATGACAGTGTCATCCTCTTCCACGGGTTCATCTTCATCCGCATTGTCGTCTTCTTCACGAAAAACACGTGCAAATTGATGTATAACATCGTTATCGTCTAGGGAATCGACGAACATTTGAGACGGTTGAGATTGAAACATTTGAAAAGCATTATTTGGATAATTTTGGGTAGAAAAAGGTGGAATAAAAGGTTGGTTTTGATACGGTTGAAAAGATTGCGATTGAAAAGGTTGGTTTTGGGACGGTTGAAAAAGTTCGTTTTGGGACGGTTGAAAAGATTGTGGATGATAAGGTTGTTGGAATGGTTGGGTTGTGTCAGGTTCATATTGTAACCGAAATCTAGTCGGCTCCCCTAGATTTTGTCGAACCTTTGGTCGGGTTTGGGTTTTCTTTGAACCCGAGGCACGTTTCCTAGAACCCTCCATTGGTGTGATGTTAGAATGTTGTTTGTAGTAGAAGATTTGAGTTGGATTTGGATATGGATTTGAGTTATATATATAGGTTAAATAAAAGTTTTTTTTTATTAAACAACGTGATGGGCATCACGAAAACCCCCTCATCACGCGTGATGCGAGGGGTGGCGGTGATGTGCGTGATGGTTTAACGAGTGATGGATGTCCATCACGAAACCACCCCCACTGCCCTAAAGAGGGTGGAATGTTACATGGGAAGGAGAATGTCTCTCTCTTCACTGTTGGAGAGTGTAAGCCTAGCGTATATATATTTATATACTTGCATTATATCATAACTTGAACATATTGCTATTGGTTGGTTGGCTTCTACTTGATTTTTAATTTTTATTTGTTGCAGCACAAGGACTCACTCTTGATGGTCGACGGACAACAACCTACTCACCTGTGGTTATTGCGGTAAGCAAGATAATAAATCTAATTATATATCAAGGACATATTGCCCTATTAATCTATGTTTTCTTTTTCTACTTTTGGCCGGCAGATTGTATCTCCGTTTCCACCTTTTGATAAGATGGCAATTGTACCTGCAAAAGAGGGCTTGCCGTCGGCAAAAGTTATTGACATGGAGAAAATGAACATGGCATGGGTTCCTTGTTGTATTCCACTAGGACAACGGTACGTGCTGGTTTACTTTTATTTATTTGACGGCTTCAATCTATGTTTCCTATATTGTTACTGGCGAATGGTTTTGAAAAAGAAATATCTGACCCATGTTAACAATTTTAATAATGTTGTTATAATTACTTATTTGCAGACTTTCATTGATGGGCTCATTAATAAAGGGGAAACTGAGTATTGATCACAAGGATGCCTATAAGGTCGAGTAAACGTACTCGAGCTTTGTCAAATTAATTTTCGATCTTGACCTTACCTTGGTTTTAAAATGTGCTCTGATCTTTTATTGTAGGTATTTCTCAAAGAAAAGGTTATACAAGCAATGAGAGCTAATAGAAAGGTAGGTTTGTCAAATTATATTTTGGATGGTTTGGTTTATTACAGGCATTTACTTACAACTCAGCAATGTCTTCAAAACCGGATTGGACATTGAACCAGATCTCTTACCGGTTCACTGATCGGACATGAGCTTGGTTCACTTAGTAATTTGGGTCAAACCATTTCTTATTGTAGGCAATACTGGCTCTAGAGGAATTGAGGAGGACTGATGAGAAAGTTGCTGCATTTGAGAATATGAGGTTTTATAAATTTTACCCGGATTTCGCGGTCTTCCAGGTTTGTTTTTATTTACTTTTTAAATAAGGTTTTTTGTTTACTGATAAAATTTGACGCGGCCACAGTTCAAATTGGGAATGTGCATGAAACCGAAAAAACCATAAAACCCGTACTTAATAGAATTTGTAGATTTTTAATTATTTTTTATTTCAAGTAATTTATAAGGATTTAATAAATATATAACTCATATATTGTAGCCCAAATTTATAATAGTAACTATCAAAATGATTTATGCCCAAATTCATTATTTTTGGACATTTTTTTTCAGCCCAAAGTGTTCAACCTTAAATGGCAAAGCCTAAAAAACCGAAACTGGACCGAATTCAAATCGAAACCTAAAAAACAAAACCATACGATTTTCAAAAGTTAAAAATTTGAAGTCTCGGTTTCTGGTTCGATTGTTGCCAAAACCGTCTCAGACTGAACCGTGCGCAAACCCTTGCTTCAAATGGCCATATTTTGAAAAATAGCCAGAACTACCTTTGTTGATTAAATAGGGTTATTTGGTGTTCATGCATAAGTTTTTCTTGCAGTCTTTTCGTATAAATCCCTATTATGGCAACGCCCATCAAGTATTCTAAGGAAACCATTGCGCCGAAGTTTCCTAACATGCATATGCAATTCGTATTGGTATGTAACTTAGTGCCATGCATCGTACTACTTTTGGATTTTATTTTATTTATATTTATTATATTTGCATTAATAGCACAGTTGTAACCTATTTGAATCGGGGTCTTTTTAATATGCACAAATATATTCATATATCAAACCATAAATGTGTTCACCTATGACCTAACCATTCTTTGAGTTTGATCTCAAATAAAATAAAAACTGATGCATGCATCTTGATTTGCATAACGTCTAGTCTAAGCATCACAAATCCAAAATCTAATAGCTCATACGTAATGTTAATGCTTCTGTCACATCATCATCATCATCACTCTTTTCAGTAAAAAGATATATGTAATGGTTAATGCTCTTTGTAGGTCTTTATTGTAGTAACGTTATGCCCCTATAATGCTCATAACGGATATTCCTACGTCAGGATTTGTCAAACCTTTGAGATCAACCATCATGATTCCCCCATCATCGCCGTAGTTTTTTTAATCCTTAATCTCCTGATAATATCTTAGATTGGCTTTTCATTGTGATTACATTGTTACTTGATAGTAACTTAAACCCTAACATTTTTAATTTATATAAATCTTTCACAAAGACATGTATTTCTTTAATAATATACAAATACACAAAACATGGATTTCAACACCACATTTACTTTAATAAGACGAACACATCACATGTTTAATTTTTATCTAAAGCAACCACCTCCTACGCTTGACTTTGCATCATCCAATCCATGATGTTTCATTGTTTCTCCGGCACATAATGTCAAAATGTGACAATATATTTATTTAATTTTCGTGTTTGTATGTTCATCGTATTTTAACCTAAGCCAATTTAGAAATTAAGTCTGCTAAAAATGTTTTTGTCATTTTATATGACTAACGACAAGATCTAGTTTATTTATGGCACCAAAAGTGAAAATTTTACTTTTCTACTTAGTTTAATGACTAAACATGCATGGTTTATATATACATGGGCGGCCTAAAACATTAAGATAAACATTGTCGAATCCATGATTAATTTGGGCGAGCACAGAGATGGGCCGGTCAAATAATGACGTACGGATTGAAAATATATACCATTCAAAAACACTTCCTAGCCACTAAAAATGATCACTTTAGCATAATCATTAACCATTTACTTAGCAGTTGAACGAAGAAACGATTTGTAATTTGCATGGATAATCACAAACAACACAAGCAAAAAAAAAAAAAAAACAAAAACAACTTATTAGATCAACCGAAATTGATGGGGGTATTGTTAAAATTGCGAAAGCAAACTGACTAGAATTTTATACAGATTTGAAGATGACTTGAGTTGCATGGATGCCTTTAACAAATATGTATGGATCCTAAATATATTTTCACGTGTAGGCACCCAACAAATATGAATTATAATAAGTAAAAATGATCATGTTAAGCGATTTTGGGTTCTTAAGTTTTTTAAGCACTTTACACATTGACACTTAAAAGGTAAGACACTCGTTTTTTTTTCTTCACTTTTTTTCATATAACCATTGAGCCGGACCGTAAACATCCCTGAATTATAAATACATGTTGAAAAAGTATCTTTATACCAAAGAATTATGAAATAAGCCTTTATTTCCTCTTCTTGCATATGCACATTTTGTGGTTACACTATTGTGAAAAAAGAAATAAACTTAAGGGTTCTAAATGTAGTAAATAAAACTAAAAGGACTTATTGCAATTACAACACAAGATGGCGGGGTTATTATGTTACCTCATCGCAACCTGAAGAATTTGTCTTTTTCATAAACCGTCCCTGCAAAAACGTAAAATGACAAAACTAAGACGTAGACAAATAATGAATCACAATTTAGCAGTATTTTATCATCAAAATATGAGTACGATGAGGATTTAAAAATATATAATACTAGTTTTTATCCCCCCGTGTTACGGGGGTTGTTTTATATTGTTTATTTTAATATTTATTTACTTTTTGAATTTATATTTTTTTTATTATATGAAAGTTAATAATATACTTATGGTTTAATGATAAATTGTTTCATAAAATGAGATGTTATAACCCGGCTTAAAGCTATATGGTTTTGATGAGACCCAAAACCCGTTTATTTTTTTACTATAAAATTGATTTTTTAATTATAAATAATATTTATGAGTTAATAATATATTTATGGTTTGATGAGACCCAAGAACCGTTTAATTTTTTACTATAAAATTGTTTTATAATTTAAATAATATATATATATATATATATTAAAATAAATAAGATATTAATTTTTAATATATCCTATTTTATAGGATTTTTACATAAATAATTTGGTGAGAATAAGTTTTAATTTAATGAGATGTTATAACCCGCTTAAGGAATATCTGGGTTTGGTAAGACCCATACCCATGAATTCGGGTCAAATGCATGAGAAGCCTCTATTTAAATATAAACATTTGTCACCATGATAACTTAATTATCTTACTAATTCAAATACAATTACTTGGCATTTGCATTGTAACGTTGTAAACTTTTTTTTAGATAGTCGTCGTAAACCCGTCGTATTCTTAAATTGATGGGTTAAAGTGTCAAGCCACAAAATTTACATGAATCATCACACATAAGCACTCGAACACGACTTGCTTATAGGAATGGCAATAAATCCAAACTTGATGGAAAACCCGAAACCCGATCTAAATGGGACGGGTTTGTGATTAGTTTTGAAATTTTTCACGGGTTTGAGATTTCTAATATATCTCATTATCCGACCTGATTACCCGATAACATATACCCATTTACCCGATTATATACCCGATGTACCCGATATAGCTTATTATACATACACATAAACACACACACACACACACACACACACACACACACACTATATTCCAAATATATTATTTGTCGAAACTTGTGTATGTCAATTATTTGAGATATTTTATCTTTATGGTAACCATCTTTGTAATCGATTAGTTATATTTTGTCAAATCCGGTAGAAACCCGACAGGTTTTGAGCCGGGCATACCCGACGGGTATTTTATTGAAACCCGATAGGAAACTCGAAACCCGATGGTAATTAGTCGCGGAGTTGACATAGACCAACCAATTAAGCTGATTGTATTTACAAATGTTAACTTAAAATCGACCTAAACAATTTAATGTTAAATTCTACAGAAAATTACACTAAGCAGAATCAATATTAGGTATAAGTGGAAGAAGTTGAAACCTTGCATCTGGGCCGTTTATCAGAGCATGCATTTTTGAGTGGACGGATCTTCTTTAGATGATTTTTGTATGTGGGACGCGTTGCGCTAGATTCGTTACGCCCATCCTCCTCGGAGAATAAATCAATGTTAGCCGCTTTGGCCTGCAAGTAGGCCCACACACCATCAATGCAATTTCATATAACAATTATTTTACAACAATTATAGTTAACTTCAATTACTTTCATAACAAATAATGAACTTATAATCCAAACAATTAAAATAATGGGACATGCTTCAAAGAATCAAAGCACAAATACTTAAAACTAGGGTCCTATATGTGATAAAAAAAATGTTATACTTTGAAAGAGATTATTAATCTAGTGTGTTTTCTATGTAAATCATATAAAAAATCTTAATAGTCAAGTTCTTTAACTTTTGTTTCATTCATAGATTGATTATAATTATTTAGTTTGTCTTTAAGTCAATCGTTTCATACGCAAGTAATCAAGTGCTTAAATTTTTGTTTATGGAACAAGTCCATGATCAAAAACCATGTTAAGACAAAAAGATAAAAAAAGACAAATTTTAAGGAATTAAGCAATCATTAAAAAAAGTTTAACAACTTCAACCCTATACAAAGGTATTTAAATTTTATTACAACTCTAAACTTTTATTGATAAATAAAAATAATGATGATGACACTAATTCAATCAAATCAACATTTTCTCGTTTTTTCAAAGATTTTATTTTGCTTGATAACATAAACCCAAATAAAATATGCACCGACAGTTTGTCAAGAAAAGGACAAGAATATATAATGTTTATTCCGAAATACAAATATCTTGTTTACATAATTTATGTCAAAACAATCATCTGTGCATATAGTAATTTATTTCTAAACAATTCCATGTGCAAGGTTCAGGTTAGTCTTTTTTAGACTATTTAGAGTTTTCATACATTTAATAATATTTCACAAGAAGATATTTTTACTTTATAATATTAAAAGGTTAATATAAACAAACAACAATTGTTGATTAAAATGTGTTAAAAGACGTGTCAAACTAACTTGGGTCAGCTTTAGTAGCTAAATAACTATTTTTTAATTATTACTTCGCGTGTGTAAAATGATGGTTCGTGTTTATGTGATAGTGACATGACAATTGTCATGATTTACGACTTACATGGATATTGCGTCCCGAAGATGATGAGTGCGACATATCTTTGGGCACGGGCGACTCTTTATCCGCCCAGTCATTCAAAACCGCATCGTAATCCAATTTTAACACCAACGCTCTTCGGACCTCTGATTTCGGCCTCATCAAGTCCTCCACTCTTTTCTTCTTCTTTTTACCAACACATTTTCCGATAACCGCCGGCGGTGACGTGTTCACCACATCCACCATCGTAAAATTACACCGATTCTGATCACCAGCATTCCTCAACGCCCTCACACCGTTCCTCGCCCCGAACCCGAGCCCCATCGGATACCCATAACAGTTATTATCAATCAATTCATGACTTCCGGAAATTGAATTACAATCCCCCATGATACTATCAATCCCCTCTTCAATTTCCTCATTAAGAATCGACCCGGCATCGAAATCATCAAGAAATTCGTGAACCTGACATGAATTATGGATTTTTAAATCGGTTAACGAACAGGGTTTGTTCGTAAATTGTCGCCGAAGGAGACCGCCCGAATTATTCATAATTAACTCCGGCGGGTGGTCGAAAAAACCAGGAAGGTGTTGTTTGGTGAATCTGGGGATATTACTGATTCTGAAAATGTTGGGGGAGGCCATGGAAAGCAGAGCAGCAGCTTCATTGTAAGTTTGGTTCGGTCTTTTTCGCGGTGTTCTCGGTTTCTGATTCAAGATTGTTATCGGGGAATTGCTTGATTCCGACAAGGTGGAAGACGGAGAAGATGAATTTGAAGTTGTTCTACTGGAGTTATTACTGATTTGCCATTTGACCAAATGCTCAAGGTCAAACCCACAAGCTCTTGAACTTAAACAAGATGACATTTTGCCCAAATAAATCAAATTAAGTGACAAATAATTTGATGAAAATGATAAGAAAAAGAATTTATAAAAAACAGAAACCCTAAACCCTAAAATTGGTAAAATATATATTATAACAAAAAGTCAAAATGAAACAAGAAAGCAATTTTGGGTAAGAAAGAAGATTGAAGATATGAAAGAGAGAATCTTAGTATGTAAATATAGAAAGTAAGGAGACACACATATCTAGGAGATTGGATGGTCAGAAGGGTAAGCATGAAATGAAATTGGTATTCAGATGATCCAATAATAACGGTGTGTGTGTGTTTTTATGCGTGAGATCACGAGAATGACACCTCCCTGTATACATATATCATCTGCAACTGCCGATGAGTGTGTGTGTTTGGTAGCGAGGAAGGAAACAAAAGAATAGACAAAGAGAAAGGCCCCAGACATTTTCTACTTGCAGAAGAACAACAAGGACCACTCTGTTGTTACTTGTAATTCTTTCTACTTTCTACCCTTGCTTTTAGGAATTGTCTAATCTTTTTTCTATATATAATATTTTTTTGATTTTGGAGAATGTATTTTTGTATTGCATATGTTAAATTTAAATCTTAGTTGATCATATGGGAATTAAAAGTCAAAATGAACAAAAGTGACAATAATTTGTTTTACTACGGAGTACTTTTTATTTATTTTCTTTTTTAGTTGAAACGGTAAATTTCATTAACACAACTCATTAGAAACCCAACAACTAGTTATATTTTTGTGATGACACAATAATCGTCCAGTGACAACTGGCGATATGGTTTTTTAGGAGTACGTTCAAAACAAACTCTGAACCCAGCATAAGCCTAGTTAAAATAACTCGGTACATAGGCAAAAGGCATCCCTAGCGGGTTGGTGATGCCAAATCTATGAATGAACAAAGCAGAAATGGGTATCTGCGGGTTGGGATCGAGCAGAATAATGAAAAATTAACGACAACACTATTTAGACCATTTTGGTACCCACCCACATCCCAAATGAATATTCGAGAACACCACTCCATCCACCTTTACGTATATATAAAAGAACTAAGAAATAAGAAAGTGAGTTCTTTGTTTATGATTTAGTTTTATACTGATTATCTGCATATGTAAATATTATCACCTAAATGTGTAGATTTTATACATAAACAAACTTCAAATTAATTTGCTCATACTTTTAAAAAAAATTTAGAAAAGATGGATGAGAAATCATGTAATTACATAGTTTTTTATTTACAAAGTTATAATGTAAAATTCTGTCTTTATTTTGAAGCAATAAAATAAAATTATATGTCTTTAAAACATATCAACATACGGAACAATGGAAATAAATACTATTAAAAAATGGCAGGTACAACCTACGCCATTTTTGGAATAAAAAACAAGAAAGTTACGTGGCTGATTAGTTTAATAAATTAGGTGGATTAAGTCATTATACAACCAAATACAATGTTAACATAAAACCAAAAAATATTTCTATACCAAACCATCCATTAACAAAACCGTAAAACCAGCGGGGCTTGCCTCAATGGCCAGGAACATGATGGATGACTCGAATGTCCCGGGTTCGAATCCTGATTCCGACTGGATTTTACCAGAGCATTAAAACCTGTCGTGCCTTCGGGCATATGGTTAATAGCTAATAATATTGATACTTTTAGTTTCATTTTGAATTTTGATTTTAAAGTATCCTTTATAAGCTTCTAATATTTGAGATAAAAAAATATTCAATGTTATATTAATTATTAGTTTAAAGAAAAAAAAATGTCATGCTTAATTTCAATATCTTAGGTCTAAGTTTTTTTTTACCCAAAAAGTTTTGGCTTGATTAGCAAAACCGAAAAAACCGCATCCAAAACCGAACCGAACTCAAAAACCAAAACCGGAAACCAAAAAAACCGAAACCAAACGGTTTTAAAAAATCATAAAACCGAAAGTTTGGTTTTCAATTCGGTTTTAGTTAAAAACCGCATCGAACCACACCACGCACACCCTTAGTCATAGGTGTAATATCCGAAACCTTCAAAAAAAACTTTGGAGTAAGATTTAATTAAATAATAACCAATTAGGGATGATCCCATTATTTAGAAAAGTGAGCTAGTAGATTTCGTCATTTTGAGATTTCTATTAAGGCTATATGTAGTGGAGGCCACAAAATAGGGGCAATTTTTGGCACGTGTTGTCACATCAGCAGAGAGACGATTTTTATTTTAGGGGTGTAATGATGTTATAACCCATCACATAATATATATATATATATATATATATATATATATATATATATATAGGGGATGGTTCATGCGAGAAGTAATTTTATAGCGAGAAGTGCGAGAAGTTGATCTTGACCATTAATCATGTGCAATCAATGGTGTAGATTAATAGTGGCATAGTTGTAATTAATAAAATAATATGATAACTGGTTTTTTGAGTAAAAGGGCATACTAGTCTTTCAGATGCAGGGTTGATCAATGTAGCGTACATTCGTAGAAGCAGTTCCCCTTTTTTATGCCCTAATCATTAATCAACATCCATCATCATGATCGATCTCCATAGCAATTCCCCCTTTTTTTTGCATCTAATGAAATCCCACAATCTTCAATCTCTAATTCACCAATCGATTTCCAGAATATGCAGAACCTCAATCTCCAATACGTTGATTGGTTATTTATACTAAGGTTCGTATCATTTATATTTTTTTTGTAATATCTCGATACACCTCGATTTATTAATCAATATACCAAATTCGTAATCTGAACATCAATTCGTTGATGAGTTGGGTAAAAGTAGGATTTAAAAAAATAATTAGTTTTTGGGCAATTTCTTTTTCTATTTAAACAAAAACTACTAAACGTAATTGTTTGGTTCTATTTTTTTATTTTAATTATGATAATTTTTATAGGGGTTTTTTAGTATAAAGCTACATTATTGTTTGGATAGTCTAATGATATGTATTTGTATATGTGCCGGTTGTGTAGAATTATTTGCAAACTGTGTAGGTTGTGTAAGATTATCCAGCTAGAGTTAACAATGAGTGGTTAGTGTAATAATATGTATTTGTATATGTGTAGGGGTTGCCTGCAAATTGTGTAGGTCGTGTAGGTGTTAATTGGTGTATACATTCTGTTATGTGTAGGTTGTGTAGGTGTTGATTTGAGTATATATTTTGTTATGTGTAGGCTGTGTAGAGTTTATATGCAAACTGTGTAGGTTGTGAAGGTGTGAAGGTCTTAGTTTGAGTAGACATTCAGTTATGTGTATGATGCGTAAGGTTTATCTGCAAAATGTGTAGGCTGTGTAGGTGTTAGTTTGAATATGCATTTTGTTATGTGTATGTTGTGTATGAATTATTAGCAAAGTGTGCAACTTGTGTAGGTGTTAGTTTGAGTATACATTTGGTTATGTTTAAGCTTTGTAGAGTTTATATTCAAATTGTGTTGTTTAACTATACAATTTGTTATTTGTAGGTTATACAAGATTTATTTGCAAATTGTGTATTCTGTGTAAGTATCAATTTGAGTCCGAATTATGTTATGTTTTGGTTGTTTAGGATTTACTTTGCATATGCGTAGTTAATGGTTGTGTAGGGATTTACAGGCTGCATATGTGTAGTCTCTATAATTGTGTGGTTAGTTTAATGGTGTATATATGTAGGAATATCCCTACACAACCATTAAAAATCTCAAAAGTTCTTACACGGTACATTATGAATAATATAATTATCTATGTAGGTGGTATTATGAACAAGTGTAGAAAGTGTAGTTGTATGATGATATGTGAAGGTGTTATATATATATTTGTTTATATATTTTTATACTAATATAGTTGATATGAAAACTGGTTGCATTAATGTTTAATCTTTTTAAACTTTGTTTTTTGTTTTATTGTTGAAACGAATGATAGATTCTGCTATCAAAGGTGACATGACAAACAGGGAGGCTCGCTCAGACGTAAACACTAGAATCATATATTTTGGAGCTTATTAGTTCAGGATGACTGCTTTGTTTGATGAAGGAATATGCAAATAATGACTAGTTTGTTTATTGGTTTTAACTCATGTATGGGACGTAGTGTTTTGCTTGAGTTACTCAATAAGTATTTGATTTTATTGTTAATAGGTCTTGTTTATGTGATTCCAAAAAGTTTTGTTTATCAAGGTTGGTTGTCAGAAATGTTTTTGTCCAAACCAGATTTGTCAATAGGTCAAGAAAATTGGTATAATAAGATCTTGAATTGCAACTGACTTTGTTGTTATATTGTACACATCTATGAGATCAAGTTAACCATAAAACAATGAATGTGTGCCATATTGATTTGGTATAACAAGATTTGTTTTATCCATATTGAATCAAAGAATAGACGTTTGAAATTTAAATTAAAAAAAAGATAATATGGATTAAACAGCATATAATGTGCGTCAAAAGACTATAGTAGTATTACATTGTTTCAGCTTATATTTTTTATTTTAAAGCACACCAATTTTCAAATTGAATTTGATAAAAAAACATATAGATTGATTTGGATATATAGAAATCTAAGAATAAATTTACTGTAACTTTCACATAAATCATGACTTACCATATAGGAAAAAAAATACACATTTTACTATAATACCCTTATCAATAAATTAATGATAAAATAAAAGAAAAAAATGTGATTGATTGTATTCATTTCTCGTACTTCTCGCACTAAAAACACTTCTGAAATGAACCAAATCCTATGTATATATATGTAAAATACACACACACATAAAATTTAATAATATTAAATCAACAATCACACCCGGCGACATATTCCTGTCTCCCCCCCCATTGTCGCCCCTCTTATCACCGACCCTGGGGGGGGGGGGGGGGGGTTCCCTCCAAAAATCGCCCAATATCGCCCAAATTTTTAGCCCACTACACATTGCCTAAGCAGATAGTTTTAGGAAAACCATGATTACACATCATAAAAAGTTAGAATACTTGTGTTGCATGTGCGTTTGGGAGTGAGAGAAGCCACATGAAGTGGCGTACTCGTTTAACTAGGATGTTCTGGTACCGGTATTTTGTGCAAAATTCGGGTAATACTGGTACCGTACCAATACCAAAAACTTAAAACTGATACCGGTACCAATCGATATCCATACCAAAAACATTCATCCTTAACCACAAAATTGGACTTCAATATCAATTACTAAGTCATCAATAAAATCATCACCTTTGGTGACATGAATCCTTATTTCTCCTTTTCATGTTAAAATCTTTGAATATAACAGAAAAGGAATTATTGAATACTTCTTCCTCTAATATATTTTTTAATTACAATACCGTTCTCTCCTCCTCTCAAGTTCAAACATCATTGAAGATCTTTCTTAAAATGTTTTGTCAGTTTGGTACTCATTTTTTAAAGTATTTTGCATTAAATTGCTAAC
>NW_027501364.1:0-60745 GCF_021521415.1 Bidens hawaiensis | reverse complement strand
TCAGCAAATCACTAACAGAGTTAACATCCGTTAGTCGCTTCTAGTTGAAAATAAATACTCTTTTAGATGGGACTGTCACAAGCCAAGATTAAAGTTGAGAATTTTATTTGCCAATAGAACATAGTTGTGATTGTTTAAAATAAATATTCTAAAAAAAATAACAAAACGAAAGACCCTCGTAATACCTCTTTCATTACCACATAACCAAACAAACATACTACAAAAGCTACATAAATGCACACAACACCCTAATAACATCAAGAAATTTCTGAAATGAAAATATAAAATATGGGTAGAAAAAAAATTGCATAAAAATCCCATCGGCAACACCCCCCCCCCCCCCCCCCGAAATTCTGCAAGTGTAAAAAACATAGGCTCTCAAAGAACCCCCAATTTTTGTAAGTATAGAAAAATATTTGACTTAATGTTTTCAAAAAGCGTAGGGTTTTCAACACAGATGACAACAAATACACAAACTCGACTGATGAAATTTTACATATCAATTTTCGGGCCCTAAATGTAACTGCATATTGTGTTTGAACGCCATCTAACAAATCGGGTGAACGGACACCAGCAAAAAGTAATCAAATCGAACGAAAGATAGATACGGCGGTTTACCTGATATAGCTGAAGATGATCGAAACCAATAACATATGCAACACAACTTAAAAAATATATTTGACACAACAAAACACCTACTATCTATTATCCACGTGTTAAAAGGAAAAACATTCACACAAACATGGTCCCACCTAAAAAAGAAACATTAAAATATAAACCAAGTTTTGCGCTAACGGAGAATCAATATAACCTAAGTTTTGCGCTGACAGAGAATCGAAACTAGGTAACATAGCAGATACAACATATAGAGCCAACAACGCAACCATCTGCCCACAAGCAAAGTTTATGCTTAAACTCAAACTGCTAGCGCATATACCAAAACATACTAAAAACAGGTGGTTGCGTCAAAGTTCTCAATTGTCCTAATTAGATAATATATGGCACACTGATTACACTACGTGAATATCGACCTTCGGCCACACATGTCGTCTGGGCGATTTGCCACACTTAGGCTTAAATGTGTGGCTAAAAGGTCTTTGACCATGTTTGAAAACCTTCTAGAATGTTTTGGCTACACAAATTATTCTTCACATGACCATTCTATACCTAGTCAGGTACTTTTCGCCACACTTTGAAAACAACTGTGACAAAACTAGCCACATTATAAAAACGTGTGGCGAAATGTGACCTACAGTCATAGTTTGTTTGATCTTTGATACATGTGACCAAAAACACATGAATTAGCCACAAACTGTGACATTTAACTAGCCACATGTTTGAATAGAGTGGTCAAATTTGACAAACGGCTACTGTATTGATAAGAGATGTGTCTAAAAGGTAAAAGATATAGCCATTTATATTACGTTGTGTGACCTAATGTCACATTTTCTAGCCACATTTTTAATAAATTGGCGAAATATAACGAACAACCGTTGTATTTATTAGTTATGTGGCTAAAACGCTTAAAATATATGGCCACTTACACGACGTTGTGTGACCAAAGAGTAGTTTACTTTTATTTTTCATAAGTTTTTTATTGTCACGGATACACTTATTATGTGTGGCTATAAGTTATAAATGGTCACAATAAAATATTTTTAAGTGTGTCCAAATGTAATTAATGGCCACTTATACGAGGTTGTGTGACCAAAGAGTATCTTAGTTTTGCTTTTTATAAGTTTTTTATTGTCACGGATACACTTATTATGTGTGGCTATAAGTTATAAATTGTCACACTTAAAGGATGTTTTAGTGTGTCCAAATGTAATTAATGGCCACTTATACGACGTTGTGTGACTAAAGAGTATCTTAGTTTTGTTTTTTATAAGTTTTTTTTATTTTCATTGATACACTTATTTGGTGTGGCTATAAGTGAGAAATTGTCACACTTAAATATTTTTAAGTGTGTCCAAATGTAATTAATGGCCACTTATATGAGGTTGTGTGACCAAAGAATATCTTAGTTTTATTTTTTATAAGTTTTTTATTGTCACAGATACACTTATTATGTGTGGCTATAAGTAATAAATGGTCACAATATAATATTTTTAAGCGTGTCCAATCGTAATTAATGGCCACACGTTGATTTGACGAGTGGCGACGTCATCATTGCCTTTACAGTTTCTTGTGCCGCCAATTTCAAATTGTCAGGGAGGTGTACCGGCGGTTTCCGATGGTGTTTAAATACCAATCACAATCCACAATCACAATCACAATCCATAATCAGAATCCACAATCACAATCACAATCCACCTTTCTTCCGATTATAATTTCCGATAATGGCAGCTTGGCTCGAACGTGCACCGGGTGCTCATGCCCCCATCTACTAAGACCCCACAATTTTCACCATACAATTCCACTTTTTTTTCCGGCGCCGTCCGGAGGAATCAAAGGGTGAGGTATATTGACTATGTCAACCCTCAAACCTTCACGTACCCACAACTTAACCGAATGGTTAGGTGGCTTGGGTACACAACTGCTGATTATTTCAGCATTGAAATGGTAGTGTCGGGGATCGAGGTGGCGTACATCGAGTTGAACGACTTGGAGCACTTCAGGGCGGTGTCCGTTTATGGGGCATTCCATACACAGGTGAACCTTCGCCTCCATAGGCTTAGGGACTCCACCTTCACCTCGGATGGCATGTGGGAGAGGATCATGCCCTCTCATACTCCAGAATCGGATGTAGATCGGATACGGAATCGGATGTAGATTCCGAAATGGAATCGGATGCTAGGAGTTAGAGTTAGTTTTATTAATGTAAATGTTATTATTGTAAATGTTATTATATTTTGGTATTAATATGTTATGTGAATGTTATTATTGTAAATGTTATTATTAACTGTAAATGTGGGGAAGGTTCATGTACATTTTGATCTTAACATGAGTACGTAGGAAATAATGTCAATTTATTTAAAAATGAGAACGTAAGAAACAATACTAACTACAATATCAATCTACATAAACAATGACTTATAATAACAAAGAAAAGAACATAAAAACTACAACAAAAGAATCAAAATCAAGAACAAAATAATAACAACATATACCAGCAAATACTTATAAAAACAAAAGAAAACATCTAATAATAACAACAAAATATAAATAAGAAAACACTTATAACGTCTCATAATCGAAAATTAACAAATACGAACAAAAAATAGCAGCAAACAACTATAAAAATAAACCTGATCATAACAACAAATTGGTTCTCACCGTTTTCATGTTAAGAATAAAATGTATATGATCTTGTTTCCTGTAAATGTTATTATTATATTTTGGTTGCGTTTTCGAATCGTAGTTGATGTTGATTTTATAAATAACTTTAAAGTAGATGTTAGTGTGAGTGAATAATAACAAAATAGACCTAAAATTTAATTTTTGGTAATTGAGACAGTAATTTATTGTAGTTCAGTTGATTTGTAGCGTATCTAGTAAGATAAACTAGTTTTTTTATTTTAATAACTTGAATGTAGGCTGTTATTACATAAATGTATTTCAAAGATTTTCTGACAGGTATTTAAAGCGTACAAAGATATACTAGTTTTTTTATTTTAATTAACTTGAATGTAGGCTATCATTACATAAATATATTTCAAAGATTTTGGACATGTAGTAGGTATAAATGTAATTAATTTCCTAAATTAATTAGCTTCTGTGCGTTTCCTAAGCGTGTGGAAACCATTTTGACAGGTAGTATGCAGTTATATATACTCAACAACCAACTATATAACAACAGAGACTTTAATGACTGCAATAAAACTGGTGACTGAAATTTATTACACTTCTATATATGTTATGTGAATCCAAACATGGCCAAGCAGAAAAAATCTAAGGTTTCCAGAGATCTTAAACTTCCCAAAGATGTTAGATTTTGATAAAATCCTTTCCAAAACTCAATGCCGTCACCAAATCTTAAATATTAGGTTACTGGTGATGGCATTGAGTTTGGAAGCGGTTTTTCAAAACTGAATTTTATTTGTTCGAAGGCTTCTTCAAAGTCTGGAGGGTACAATTTTGGTATGCAGGTTAGTGAAAAGAAGGGCATAATGGTCTTTTTTTATAAAATAAGTTGATAATGTTTTGCAGGAAACCAGCTGTTGAAAAGTATGTTGAAACATAACCAAACAGAGGTTGTGCAAGAAACAAAACCATCAGACGAGAAATGATGAATTTTTGGGCTTTCTTTGTATTAACGTAACTTTGATATTGCACGAGTCAGTTATGAGTGTAATGACTTTATTGATCTTACTATGGTACACTACAAGTCAATTGTGACTTTTATCGATGTAACATGATGTATGTTTGAACTTGACACCAATTGACCAAAATAGCCAGAAGATGAAATGAATTCAACAAACCGGCCTGTACTTATAAGTAGTAATAGTATTAAAAAAAATATTTCTTTAGTTTGAATTAATAAGTACAAATTATAGAAGGAAGATATCATGTATCACAACTATATTTAAACATTATTTACATCTAACTAGCCGAACGAACACAACTGTTGGGTCGACAACCCCGACATCGGTATCAATCTCCATTACGAATAGTTGTAGCCTTTTTCCCGGGCCACCATTAATCATCCGGGGACTCATTACGAAGCAGTTGATTTGGTTGTACAAGTGGCAATGTATTACCCTCATGAGGGAAAGTTACCGTACTAAATTTCTCATTGACCTCGTCATACGAATGCTTATAATTCTTGGGTGGAGTCATGAGGACAACATGCTTTTTTCTATCCAGCTGATCTTGAACATAAAACACCTGGCGTGCTTGCGAGGCCAATATGAACGGATCATCCTTGTGGCCAAATTTGTTTAGGTCGACCGACGTGTAACCAAGAATATCATGTTTGACATGTTTACGGTCAACTCATTGGCACATGAAGACCGGAATTCTTTTAGTATGATAATCTAGGACCCATATCTCTTGCAAAACCCAAAAATATAAGTTTTGTCCATACGTCACGTCTTTTTTGATGTGCATGTCATCCGCCTCTACACCAACCCCGCTGTTCTGGTAAACTCTACCATCATGAGATTTTGTCCGAAATTCAAAACCGTTGATGTCGTACGAGTCGTATTTGTAAACGTTGCGGTGTGCTCCGTGTGCAATCCACTTTACGGTTTCCGATACAGAACCTGGGGAGCCCACTAGCTCTCTTTCAACCTGAATTTCATTACAAGGATTAGATTCTTCACCTACATTGCAGAAACTATAAAAGAATTTTAAAAATTATAGAAGACTTAATAAATTGATCTACCTTGTCGCGTAACCAGTCACCAAACGTTAAAGTATGCTCCCTCTCCAGCAATGCTTCTCGTTTACCAGGCATTTGGTTTTTCAAAGATGTCTTGTGTTGTCTACAAGTAAGAGTATAATATATTGCGAATTAATATATATATATATATATACATACATATTTATATATATATGTATATATTAATTTTGGGTGTGTTTTCTTAGCGTTTTAGGTTTTTAGCTTTGTTTTATGCCTTTGAACGTCTCGCGTAACTACCGTACGTTAAGGCATTAGCGTACAGTGTTGGGCCTAGTTTTGTGGTTTGAGCTTGATTGTAATTAGTACTAGTTATTTGGGCTTGGGTTTTGGATGCACATGTAAACCGAGAACACCTTTGTGTTCTTGGTGGGCTTTTTGTTGTATGGGCCGGTCTTTGGTTGTTATCCCTGTATATAGAGATGTGATGTATAGGGTTATCGTTTTTCATTCTCATTATTATCAAGTATTGTAAGTGCATAAGCACCCGACGTATTCAATAATATACGTGTGTTTTGAAGCAGTTCCGTGTTACTATTATTGTTCTTATTTGTGTTCTTGAATCACCGAGTGTTAGTATTCCGCACTAATACTCGTTTAGTTGATATCATATTGTAGTGATCCAGATTCGGGACTTACAATTGGTATCAGAGCCTTTGAGGAATTCATGCTCGTTATTGTGATATCAACATATTTAAGTTCGTATTGTTTTTTTTTTGTGGTGTAGGAGCTTTTCCCGTGAACAGTTGATCGGAAGAGAAGGCTGAGCTATTTTTGGGTAAATATTGGATTGACATGGAAACATATCATCATTCCTTAATTTATGAAAGTTTGTTACAAGATAACTGGAAAGATTGTGGTTTTCGGTTTCAATTTATTTTGGTCAAAAGATTTGGTCAATAAACCTAGTTCTCGGCTTGCTTAGTTTTCGGCCACATCTTGACCAAATTAGAGATTTTGGTCAAAAGATCTGGTCAAAATTTGTGGTTCTCGGTCACTTAATTTGGTCAACAAAGGGTAGTTCTCGGTCAACGAATTTGAGTTCTCGGTCAAAGGGAGTTTTCGGTCAAAGATTTGGTCAAAGGGAGTTTTCGATCAAAGATTTTGAGCTCACACCTTAGTTCTCGGCTAAAATTTCCTTGTTATCTGCCCATTCTGTTGACTTGGGCTTGTCTTATTGGACTTAATTTCAACTGGACCAAAGTACAATTTTAATCAGTAACAATTTTGAAATGGCACAATTAACTAATGGCAGCAATTCAATCAACTCGTCTCTTCACCAAGAGCTTGATTCCATCATGGGCACTGCTACTCGCATACCTCGTTTATTTTCCCACGAGGGGTTTAGTGAATGGAAATTCCGCTTTGAACACTATGTCAAAATGAAAGATGCGAAAATTTGGAGAAGCATTGTGAGGGGACCCCAAGTGATTACTTATCAAATGGAAAATTCGAACGAGGTTCTTGTAAAGCCGGTTGCTGACTTTGATGATGATGACTTTGCTAAGGTTGAAGAAGATGAAAAGGCTCTCTCAACTCTAACCATGGCACTTGCACCCGAGAATGCTCTTCAATTTAGAGAACTCCGAACAGCTAAGGAATTGTGGGCAGCACTGATAGAGGTTTATGAAGGAAATGAGGATATGAAGAGAACTCGTCAAGATCTGTTGCGATAAAAGTTTAATATGTTCAATCATGTCTTGGGAGAGACATTGGAATCCCAACTTCAAAGGTTTATATCTCTCATAACTGAAATCAGATCTGCAGGAATCTTTCTGCAAACCTCAGAAATTAACAACAAAGTGGTGAATTCTTTGCCAAAGAATTGGGACATGAATGTTGCAGTTATCAAAAAGACTAAAGATCTTAACAGAATGAGCATAACTGAGATGATTGCTACTATTAAAGCCTGTGATATGGATGATAAACAACGGGCAATAAATCATGCTAGTTCTTATAGTGCTGCTGGATATCCTTGGCCAATCATCGTCATCCAAATCACCCAACTCAACCCCAGTATTTTTCACTAAGTCTGGTTAATCTACAAATGATTCTGGGAAGACCACTCCTAGTCAGAACTCCAGCCAGGTTCCCATCATACCAAAAGAAACTCAAGAGAATATTGCGTTAATGGCAGGATTTATGAATTGTTACCATGCGTTCCTAGCTGGAGATTTGGTCCAACCCATGGCTGCTACTGAATTTGATCAGATTCATCTTGATGACGTTGAAGAAATGGACATCTCGTGGCAAATTGCCATGGTGGTTTTTCGTGCTAAGAAGTTTTTCAAAAGGACGGGTAGAAATAACTGGAACATGCCAAATAATCAAAAAGTGGGTTTTAACAAGGAAACTCTCAGATGTTACAACTGTCATGAGCCGGGTCATTTTGCTCGGGAGTGCACCAATCTGGCTAAAGATGGAAACATCGAAAGGGCCTTGGCTCCAGCTGGAAATGCTCGGGGTGAAACTAGAGGGAGTTTGGGAAATGGTGAAAGAAGTATGGTTGCTCAAACGTTCTCTTGGTAAGGTCAGATGGCTGCGCTAAACAATGGAAATCAGACTACAAATTTAGCAACTGTTGAAGACTTGGAAGAAGAAAATACTACTGAGGAGAAGGTCAAGGAGCTCCAGTTTGCATACATGGCATTCACTTCTCCAGATTCGTCTGAGGTACGTTTTCAACCATGCTCTTTAAATTGTGGTGAAAAATAGAAATGTATAAACTTCATAATGACAGTTTAAGTAGAGATATGGAAAGAATAAAATCAGAAAGTTTCAAACTTAAGAAAAATGAAAAGGGATTCTTAGACAAAATTGAGTCTTTGAACAAGGACATTAAGAAACTTAAATCTGATTTTAGCATAAAAAGCTGTCACCACCGTGATGCTAAACAAGAAATTGCTGAGTTAACTGCTAAACTAGAAGCTTCCAAGTTAGAAATTCTAAATCTAACGAGTAAGTTTAAAAATACAGAATTTAATTTTAAAAAAAAAATCAAAGGTTCCAGTAAAGTAGTCAACTCGATGATTGAAAGCCAACTATGGTGGAAAGAAAATGAAGGGGAGGGGATAGGTTTCAGCCAAGTCCCCCCACCATACAATCACAATTATGTCCCTACTTCTGTTACTAAAGAACAGGAAGAAAAGATAAAGGATATGAAGTATGGTAAACAAGACAAAGGTGATGGAACCAGCTCTACTGATGCTGGTTCGTCTATTTTAAAGATGAACGATTCTAACGTATCTACTTCATGTGCAGAAAAATTAATTGTGAAGGAGTGGACTGATGAGGATGACGACCCTTGTTTTGATTTTGACAATAATTATATTTCTAATGTTTCTTTAGAACCTTCTGCTTTGAATTCTGTTATTTCGACTGTTTGTGTGGGCTCTGTTTTAAAGAGCAAGGATACTTGTGTGATTGATTCGGTTGAAACCTTAAATTCTGATAATGTGATTTCTAATAAAAACAAAATTTCAAAAACATCAGAAAAATATGTTTCACCTAAGTTTGTCAAGGAGGGATTCTCTAATGACAAACAAGGTGATAAGTTCAAAAAGCAAAATGTGTATTCTCGCAAATCTAAACAGACTGGTCCACACAACCAGTCCAGACAAGGAGCTGCCCAGAGTGAATTTTTCATAAAACGTCAGACATGTTTTAATTGTGGCAGTCCTGGTCATATTGCCAGAAATTGTCCACATCGTCCGTACATTCCATACTACGGATTTTATCAAAGGAATATGCCATATGTGCCTCATAATGCATATACGCAAAGGTTTAGACATCATACGGCTAGTTCCTTTGAAAATGATTGGAATCGAAACAAATCTGGCAGGTTTAGTCCTCATCAGACCGAACCCGACATGATCAAAGGAAGGGTTAATAAAGGTGTTTCAAGTTCAAAATCACATATAAACACTAACACTAGACCTAAACAGGAGAAGAAAACGGCTTCATCTAATAATTCCACGTCTAAGGCACCGGAGATCATGACAACCATTCGTACTTATAATTCCAAATCTTCCAGACATAAATGGTTGCCTAAGTCTCTGGCGAAAGCATCTAATCATTCTATTTTCGATGATCAAAAGGATATGACATGGCAGTCTGTGACAAAAGTTGATGAGTCAGGGTCACCCAGTGTAAGTATGGACTGGGTACCAAAAACTAACTAATCCCGCATTTTGTGCAGGGACAGCTATGGAAGAATATCATCAGACCTTGGTATGTTGATAGTGGCTGTTCCAGGCATATGACAGGAGACATCACCCAGCTACACGACATTCAAACATTCAATGGTGGGTATGTGTCCTTTGCGGGAGGAGAGAAAGGAAAAAATCACTCAAAAGGGTATTGTAAGTAACGGTGTGTTGATGTTTGAAAATGTTAATTTTGTTCCAGAATTGAAGCACAGTCTTTTAAGCGTGTCGCAAATTTATGACAAAGATTTTTCAACTCATTTAACCAAAAAGGAGTGCTTAATTCTGAAACCTGGTATAATCATACCAGAAGAATGGATTCTTGTTCGATCACAACGAAAGGATAATGCTTATGTGATCGACATGAACCAAAATGTTCCCGACAAAATTACATGTTTGTTTTCAAAAGTGTCGGAACATAATGCGATGCTTTGGCATCATCGGCTTGGTCATGCTAATATTAAAAATCTTAATCGTCTTGCTAAAAACAACTTAGTGCGTGGCTTACCTATCAAAGATTTTGTGACTGTTGAAAAATGTGTGGCTTGTGCTTTGGGAAAACATCATCGAAAATCTCATAAGCCTAAATTAATTAATCCCATCTCATCTGTTTTTTAATTGCTTCATATGGACCTCTTCGGACCTGTCCATGTTCTAATTTTGTCTCGTAGCTCTTATTGTCTTGTTATTACTGATGACTATTCACGTTTTACCTGGGTATTTTTCTTGTTAAATAAGAGTGAAACTGCAGATCTGATCAAGAAGTTTGTGGTGTTAATGGAAAATCAACTGAACCTTAAGCTGAAAGGAATCCGTTGTGACAATGGAACGGAATTCAAGAATTCAGTTCTGAATCATCTATGCTCAGAAAAGGGGGTGCTTCGTCAGTACAGTGCTCCGCGGACGCCTCAACAAAATAGTGTCGCTGAAAGAAGAAACAGAACTCTAATTGAAGCTGCACGAACAATGTTATGTGACTCCAAACTGCCATTGTTTTTCTAGGCAGAAGCCATCAATACGGCTTGTTATGTTCAGAATCGGGTGATAGTAAATAAGTCCAAGATGAAGACTCCGTATGAGATTGTTTATGGTCATTCACCCACTGTTGAACATTTCAAAACATTCGGGTGTCCGTGCACCTTACTAATTCTAGAATCAAATCCAAAATTTGGAGCCGCAGCTGATGAATGTTACTTCGTTGGATATGGGGGAAATACAACATATCGGGTCTACAACAAGTTAACTAAGCAGATTATAGAATCTTATGAAGTTCGTTGGTTAGAAGAAAATGAGACTGAAGCCCGTGTCGGTCCTGACTGGTTATTCAACTACAATGAACATTTCAAGCCCTTCAATGTATTTCCTGTCGTCAATCCAGAATCTTAAGGTGGTTCTACAGTGATAATTGCTCAAGACAGCTCTCAATCATTGTCTCATATTTCTCCGTTACTGGATGATGAGGTTATTGAGAGGACTAGTGCCTCGACCACATCAAATAGTCAGCCTATCTAATCTTCAGAGACCGATCATTCACAACCAATCTCGTCTGAGAATACTGCCGATGTTGAGGGGGAGAGTTCCGTTCGTTAGATATTCGGAAGTACATTGTTTCCGGATACCATTCCAGATGAATACGTTGCCGGCACCTCGTACTCTCACAGTACAGCAACGTCGGGATGGAAAAACCTTCTTTCTGACTCCGGGGAGAATGTAACAAATCTTTAACCTAACAATGATGTTTCTGATCATTCAATTCCTTCAAGAATTTAAAAGAATCACCCGATTGAGAACATCATAGGACCCATTGAAGCGGGTGTGTCCACCAGAAGTCAGACCGGACACATAAACAGTTGCATGTTCTCTTGTTTTATATCTCAAATCAAACCAAAGAATGTTGAGATGGCCCTTCAAGAAACTAGTTGGGTTGATGCTATGCATGAAGAACTGAATCAGTTTGAAAAGTTGAAGTTATGGAGATTGGTTAAATTGTCGGAAGGAAAGAAAGCTCTTGATACAAGATGGGTTTTTAGGAACAAGCAAGATGACACCGGGGTTATTGTTCGTAATAAGGCACGACTGGTGGTTCACGGCTTTCGTCAGGTTGAAGGGTTAGATTACACAGAAGTCTATGCTCCAGTAGCTAGACTTGAGACAATTAAAATTTTCCTGGCATATGTATCATACATGGGTTTCACAGTTTATCAGATGGATGTTAAAACAGCGTTTTTGTATGGTGAGGTCAAAGAAGAAATTTATGTCGATCAGCCACCGGGTTTCGTTGACTCTAAGAAACCAAATCATGTTTACAAGTTACACAAGGCTCTGTACGGGTTACATCAGGCTCCACGGGCGTGGTATGCTACACTGACCGTGCATCTACTTGACCACGGTTACAAGCGGGGAACGATTGATCAAACTTTGTTCTGAAAAACTGTCGAAAAGGATTTGATTCTGGTCGAGATTTATGTTGATGACATCATTTTTGGTTACACCAGTGCTGACTTGTGCAAAGAATTTGAAAGCGTTATGAAGAAAAGATTTGAGATGAGCTCATTGGGTGAAATGGCAACTTTTCTGGGGTTACAGGTTCGGCAAAGTCCAACGGGAATTCTGTTACATCAAGGAAAGTACGTTGAAGATATGCTGGCTAAGTTTGAGCTTCAAGATTCCAAGAGTGCTAAAACTCCAATGGCTGAAATACCGCTCTTCTCATCTGATCCTGAAGGGAGTCCTGTAGATAAGACATACTATCGATCGATGATCGGGTCTCTGATGTACCTCACAGCCAGCCGTCCCGACATAATGTTCGCTGTCTGCCAATGTGCTCGTTTCCAGGCTAATCCTAAACTCTCTCATTTAATTTCTGTAAAATGTATTTTTAGATATCTGAAGGGACAACCGAAGTTAGGTCTTTGGTATCCCAAACAATCAGAATTTGATCTTTATGCTTTTGCTGATAGCAATTATGGTGGAGATGACATTGACAGGAAATCCACGTCAGTTGGCTGTTAGTTTCTCGGAGATCAGCTCATCTCATGGCAGTGTAAGAACCAACAAACAGTGTCCACCTCGACAGCCGAAGCAGAATATGTTGCTGCATCCGCTTGTTGCTCTCAGGTTATCTGGATGCAAAATCAGTTGCTGGATTACGGTTTGGAATTTCTTGACACTCCTATTTTCTGTGATAATGATGCAGCCATCGCTATTGTGAAAAACCCAGTCCAACATTCTAAAACCAAGCACATCGATATTAAAATTCATTTTATTCGTGACTATTTCGATCGAAAACTGATTCATCTTGAACAGGTCCACACAGATAATAATGTGGCGGACCTATTTACCAAACCGGTCGGAACAGCAAAATTTTACGTGCTTGTGAATTTTCTTAAAATGCTACGTTTCGAGGATTGAGTCTTTTTAGGAGTAAATTTGTACTTGTTTTGTTTAATTTTTGCACAAATTTAGGGGGAGAAAAATCAAAAAGACAAAAATAGTGTATGTGCGTTGCTTTTATTTAAAAAAATTAAATAATATTAACATTCATTTTTTCTTAAAATTATGTCGGTTGCTCAAGTTTGAAGGACATATACTTGTATATGGTTGGTCCGGTGTTCTATCTGTAGTTTCACAGGATAGCCATTTACCTGATGACTGAAAGCACCTGGGGCGATTATGATATGTTATTTGTGTTTCGTGTTCTTTTGCTTAAAATTATGTCGCTAACTCTGAGTCGGAAGGACATGTATTTTCATGCATGTTTGGCCCGGTTAACCACCTGTGGTTACAATGGATAGCCATTAACCTGAAGGCTTAAAATGGGCGGGGTGACTGAATGCTTAATGCGTGTGTTTTACTTAACTCTCTAGGAAGTGATATTACTATTCAGTTAATATCCTTTTAGAAGCTCTAAAATTTTCAAATGGAAATTGATCCAACCTTTGGAAAGTGATAGATAAATTGTTTATGTGTGCCTAACGGGTGAAGTTATCAGGCTTAAAAGGCTCTAGAACAGTCATTGATGTGTATGGTACTTTCCACGATGTGTAAAAGTTAAAGTGATATAAACTAAATTTGCTAAACTTAATGTGGAGAGTCATTTTGAAGACAGGTGCATGTCTCCAGATACATCTCTCCGAATGATAGGCAGAAAAGCAATTACCCAGTCATACACGAGCCCATTAGTGTCTTGATCACCAAAAATATTGTGCAGTCAAGCTATTGCTACTACTATTATTATTTAAAAAAAATTGTGATTGAAGTAATTTATGTCTATTGAATTTATTTCTCTATCAAGGCTTCAAGGGTTCAAACTATAACTACAGAGATGGGGGCACACAAGTAAGTCTTGTCATGTCTCGAATGAAAGGCTTGTCAGTTTACTGGCACTAAGTCCAACGTTCAACCTTAATTCTAAGCCATGCTTTGTATATAAATTGTCTTGATCAAGCACTAGGGGGTTGGAGTCAAATTGGGGTGATCTGGGGAAAGCCAAATACGCTTTGAGAAGAGATAGGAGGCATCACAGGTCCATGAGTGATGTCCATTTAAGCTTTATGCCTAACTGAACCTTAATCATATCACTGATGCGATGAAAGATCTTGCTAAGTATAGGATACACGTTATCAATCTGTCTCTTAGATGTCATAATAATGTTGAACATGAATCTTTGTGACAGCCTCTTAAACGATATGATTCCATGTTCGGATTTTTTTATAAATGGGCAGCAGTTCTACGAAAAACTGAAATTTGATCCCGACGTTAAAATAAAGGGAGTTGTTTTACTTGTGTGTGAATTTTATTTCTGTTTTATTTAATTTTATCTTATTGTATTTTATTCTGTCCTGGCTAAATTTTTTTTCTTTTTTTTTTCTTCGAAATTACTCTCCTCGAATCGGTTTTTGTAAATTATGTTTTGTCAAATTTGGGTTTTTGCAAAATCTGGATCTTGTTATGGTTCATGAAATTGTTGGGCTATTTGGGCTTTCGGCTTATGTTAAACCCACTGATGGGTTTTCGGCCCATCTGATCTGTGTATATGTACTCTTATAAAGCATTATTTTCTTTGATAACTCTTTTAAAACCCCAAATCCTCTCAGCCGAGATCTCCTTCTTCAATCATCCTTGCCGAAATCATAATCTCTCTTGCTAATCACCATTAAAGTGTTCATTTTTTACTAAGCAGATATGACTGATTAAAATCCGTTAAAGTTTGTGCACACTTATAATATAGCTGGTCATCTGTATGATCTGCCACTGGCTCACAAGGAGTTCAAGTCAATGATTTTTGGACTGAATACTTGCAGGATCTCTCATGCTCTTCGTGAGAATCCTGTCATTTGCAAGAAGATGATTACTGATTTCTGGAAGAATGCAAAGATCAATTCTCAAGGGACAAATGGAATTATTTCTATCGACTCCAAAATACAGATGAAACCTGTTACTGTTACTGAAGCCATTATCAGAGAAGTACTTCTGTTTGGGGATCAACCCGACTACCCAACAGAATATTCTACCGCCGAGGTTACTGAAGTAATTACAAGAATGGGGTATGAAGGAACTTATCCACCGGCAGTCAAGAAACTGTTTCACCCGTACTGGAGATACCTCTTGCACACGTTTTCACTTGTATCTCAGGAAGAAAAGGGGGGTCAGATGAGATCAGTCACACCCAGACGTCTGCTATTGTTGCTCTGATCATGGGTTGGAATTACAACTATTCCAAATTCGTCTTCAATGAAATGATGAGCAATCTCAGGGCAAAGAAGAAGGAGATGCTTTTGATGTACCCAAGGTTTTTGCAGATGATCTTTGACTCTCATTACACTTATTTGGTTAAAACTGTTGAGACCTTGGATATGAAGACAATGGGACCCAACTCCTTTGGGTTAATTAAGCAGTCAAGAAAAGGGGCCAAAATAGTTTACAGGGGATTGAGACCCCTGGAAAAATTCGGTCATTTTGCTGAGACCGAAGCTGAGCCTGTCATAGCTCAGGTTGCTAATGAACACGTGGTACCCACTCAACCACGTGCTGCTACGTTTGAGATCTCCGATGATGAAGATGACGAAGAAGAGCCTCGTCAGCCAAGTACTCTTACAGATGACGAAAGATTAAAGGCCCTCGAAGCTGCAAAAGTCCTATTTCATTAAACTGCTCGAAAGCCTCCTTCGACAGTTACTGAAGATGCTGAGGAAGACTATGAAGAAGAGCCAACTGCTGATCTCATTCATCGTAAACGAAAGAGAGATGATTTGAAATAAAGCGAGTTGGCAAGTGAAGTTGAAACAACCAAAGCAACACCAACACCAACAATCACACCAGCACCAGAATCAACCTCCAGCCCTCAACAGATCACCGATCAGCCAGAATCACAAACTGAACCAGTTACATCTATTACTGAGCCAACATTCATGGAGCTGTTATCCAGTGCTTTTGGTGATGACCTTGATTTTGAAGAAGAAATTCAGCACACTAACGCTGCAGATATCCCCTCTGGGTCATCTAGTCAATTTGTTCATGGTCAGTCAAGTTCAGGTGTTTCATATAAGGTTGCCCAAATTCTTGCCATGCAGGAAGCCTTTCTTCAGAACAAGGGAAAAGGAGTGGTTCTTGAGAATGCTCCTGTGGACATTCAGGCTCTGCAATGACGAGTTTTTGAACTCGAGCAGGATTCAGTAATTAAGGATGTTCGTATTCTGGAGCTTGACTCCAAGATTAAAGAATTGCAGTCTGGAATGGGAGGCCTAACTGCCATGTATCTCGATCTTCAACAAAGGCTATTTCAAAAGTTTGGAGACGAGTTCAAAAGTAATGAAGATATGGTACATCGAGCTCCAACCACTAATCAAGACAAAGATTCTAATGCTCATCCAGACGATAACATTGGTGTCAGTCGACAAGAAAAATCAGATTCTCTGAATCGTTACTTGGATGCACCATATGTTACAAAAGAGAAGTCTGACAGAACTAAAAATAAGTTGCTTGAGAAGGGAAAGAAGAAGCTGCTGGTAATGAAGAACTCAGATCAAAATATTGTATATTCAGATCACCCAGAGAGATATGTTGTTACACTTCAGAAGGGGTTCTCTGACAAATACGGTGATCGATCTGGAGTTCTATCATGGGGTTTTGATGCAGATAAGAGCATATGGTGGGTCAAGAGAAAGTCAGGGACAATGGAGTACTACAGAAAGATGAAGGACTTTGGTTCTTGGACTAAATTTGATTTGAGTGACTTAATAAATGCTCCATTTTCAAATCAATCACACGACAAACGGGGCACTGATTTCTGGAACTTTCTCAAGCGTCAAGTTGATAGAGGCTTTCCAAATATGCCGACTGCTGAATCTTTTCTGAAGAAAGCCAAAGGAGTCCTGGATCCACGAACTGGGAAAACTATGGTGAATGTGATGTAGCCTCCCACAAAGAAAGCTACTAACATTCCTGTACCTGGTGCCATTCCCGATGGTACATTGGACAACATGAGATTCTGGTTCTTTGATCCCTTTACTGCTACAGCTGTTGTCAAGCTACAAAAGGGAAAAGGTCAATATTGCTTTGTTTACCCTAAGGATCTATTAAAATTTCATGAGAAGGACATCAAGACACTCAGTACGCATCAGATTGTTGTTGATGGTCTTTTTGAAACAGCCGCCAAAGAATACACAAGCATGGTGGCATTTATCATCAATAACAAATTTTGGGCTGGAGGGTTTAAGGATGCGGATCATGATTACATGGAGGAAGAGTAAAGATAAAGCTACAAACCAAGGGGGAGATTGTTGGGCCTAGTTTTGTGGTTTGAGCTTGATTGTAATTAGTACTAGTTATTTGGGCTTGGGTTTTGGGTGCACATGTAAACCGTGAACACCTTTGTGTTCTCGGTGGGCTTTTTGGTGTGTGGGCCGGTCTTTGGTTGTTATCCCTATATATAGAGATGTGATGTATAGGGTTATCGTTGTTCATTCTCATTATTATCAAGTATTGTAAGTGCTTAAGCACCCGACGTATTCAATAATATACGCGTGTTTTGAAGCAGTTCCGTATTACTATTAGTGTTCTTATTTGTGTTCTTGAATCACCGAGTGTTAGTATTCTGCACTAATACTCGTTTAGTTGATATCATATTGTAGTGATCCAGATTCGGGACTTACATACAGTAATTGCACCCTATATTTATTTATATATATATATATAATTTAGAGTATATATGTTAGTAATACTTACTCGATATACGACACTATTTCAGGCGTATTCTGCAGCACATAGAAATGTGCTCTCTTGAAAAGATCAGGAGAAACTTCAACTGATTTAATGCCTGTGACAGGGATTGTCTCCCCATTATTATCATGCTTATCATGTGGAATACCAACAGTACTCTTGATGTTTTTTTGGTATTCGCTCAGAAATTCGATTGTTTCTTCCGCAATGTTCTCCTCAGCAATGCACCCTTCTGGATAATTTTTGTTTCGCACATGCCCTTTGATAACCTTCATACACCTTTCAAAGGGATACATCCAACGAAAGCATGGTGGCCCACATAAATTTATCTCTCTAACAAGGTGCAAGGTTAAGTGAACCATGACATCAAAAAATGATGGCGGAAAGTACTTTTCCAGCAGGCACAGTGTAACTATTTGTTCTTCCTACATCTTATCAAGCTCTTCTACAATGATCTCTTTGCTACAAATTAACTTGAAAAAAAAAACAAAGCCTGATTATAGCATTTCTCATTGGTTCTGGCATGATGGACAGTATTGCAAGGGGCAAAAACTGTTGCATAAGCATGTGATAATCATGTGATTTAAGGCCTTGTAGCTTCCTTTCTTTAAGATTCACCAAGCTAGAGAAGTTAGAACAATACCCTAGTGGAGCCTTCATTTTATACAGTGTTTCAAGAAACATGTCTTTTTCTTGCGCTGATAATGTGAAGCATGCTGCAGGCAGTTCTGTATTGTTGCCTTTTGCTTTCGGTTGCAACTCCTTTCTAATCCCTAAAAACTCCAAATCCTTTCTAGCTACCAATCCGTCTTTTGTCCTACCGAGAATGTTCAGCAACGTCCCGACAATACTTTCTGCCACATTCTTTTCAACATGCATCAAATCAATACAATGTTGGACAGGTAAATACTTCCAATAGCTGAGCCGTTGGTACCATATGTTGAACTTCTTCCAATATTGGTGCGGGGTTGTGTTATCCCTTTTCCTCTTACTCCCACTTAGGGATTCAGATCCCTTTCCCCATTCTTGTTAATGTTTTTGACCTCGTCGTATATCTCTTCCCCTATCATAGGCTCTTTAGCGGTTCTCATCTCCTCTTTTCCGTTGAACGACTTTGTTTGTTTTTTGAAAGGGTGGTCATGTGATAAATACCTTCTGTGGGCAGCATAACTCTGCTTCTTTTTGTGATAAAGTCAAACACACTGAGTGTCGCCCCGACACACCACAGAACCTTTGAATCCACTGTAAGGGCAACCACATAGTGTACTAAGAGCAGGGTAATCATTAATCGTCCATTACACAACTGCAAGTAGTGTAAACATTTCTTGTTTATATGCATCATATGTTGGCTCCGCGACCTCAAATAAAGATGCTAGATCGTCAATTAAAGGCTGTAAAAACACATCAATATTGTTTCCTGGCACTCCGGATATTAATAAGGAAAGCATGATGAATTTTCTTTTCCTACACATCCAAGGTGGAAGGTTGTAAATGACTGCAAAAACAGGCCAGACACTGTGGTTTCTGTTGCCTCTATGTACGTCGACCCCATCTGATCAAATCCCTAGACGAAGATTTCTTGGATCGCTTCCGATGGTATCGGAGTACCTGTCATCTATGGCTTTCCATGCTGGTGAATCTGATGGGTGGCGTAAAACACCGGGTTTATTGGTACTCGTGGCGTGCCATGTTAAATTCTCTACTGTGGTCTTTGATTGAAAGAGGCGCTTGAATCGTGGAATAATGGGAAAGTACCACAGTACCTTAGTGGGCATGTTTATGTAAGTTTTGTTAGTCTTCTCATCCACCTTCCACCTTGACTTGTTACAAACTGGACATGCTTCCAAATCCTTGTAATCCTTATAGTAAATAATGCAGTCATTGATACACACATGTATCTTTTCGTATCCTGAGCCCATTACCTTCATCATCCTTTTGCCCTCATACATATTATTTACCATTTCGTTATCTGCAGGTAGCATCTTTTTCAACAATTTCAAAAGTTCATCAACGAACTTATGAGATACCCCGTGCTTGCTCTTCAAGTTGAGTAGTTGTACTAATGCAGACAACTTGGTGAAGTCAAGACATCCTTTATATAGGGGCTTCTCAGCGTCAACAAGTAGTTGTAGAAACTGTTGATACTTCTTGTCGCCTTTGAAATTGTCTTTTGTAGCATTTACCATTTCTACAGTTTCACAGGCATCTGTTGGAATGTTGGTGTCAACAAACCCATTATTATTATCATAATTAGTTGGAATGCAGGTGCAGGCAAACCCAGTATTATCAACGTAATTAGTTGGAATGTTGGTGTCGGCTTCTCCATGTTTAATCCAAGTAGTATAATTCTTATCAATTCCAAACCTGTACAAGTGATGTTCTACCTCGTCTACACTAAGAGATACGTGGTTCAAACACCGAACACATGGACATGAAACAGAAATTGGTGGTGATGTCTCCTTGCAATTACGAACTACAAAATTTAGAAATGCCTTAACACCATCTCTATATGCTTTACTGCACCTGTCGCCTACTGACATCTAAAACTTATCCATCTTCCAAGAATTTTTTTTATTAACTATGTCATCAACGATATATATATATACTAATTAACGCTAATAAATGTAACTGACTAAAAGCAAAAATATTTGGTGCTCACCTGAGATTAATGAAGCTGTTTGGTAGGATTGAGATTGATGAGAGTTCAATAAATACACTAGCAGATCATTTATTAGGGTTTGGTCAATACTAATTGATTTGTGAGTCTTCCAGAAGACAACTCGATTAATTGGCGGGTGAAAATGAAAATTTTAAACTTCTAAATTTCATTATATAAATATTAGAAGAGGTTCTATTACGTTCCCAGGGTGCAGCTCAAACGGTCGAGGCGCTTGTGATTAAACATAGATTGCAAATATCACGGGTTCGAAACTCAGGAGGGACATATTTTTATTGATTTTTGATAATAACCTCTTTTTAATGAAATGTTATAATAACCTCTTTTTAATGAAGTAAATACACTGTGATTTTGGAAACACTCAAACTAAACTACGGAAACACTCAAACTAAACTACTCATTAAGCCTTTAAATGCGTTTAGAAACATAAAAATACATCATAATAGCTGGTCTAAAATCATAACAAAGTTTCGTAGCTTTTAATTACAAAACCAATTAAAAGCCCTAAAAACAACAAGAAGCAAATAAAATACAATATCTTCACTTTTTTTTCTGATTCAATCCTTGAAGCTACACTCCTTGTAAGTTGATCCTCTAATGACTTATTTGCCCTTATCAAGTTAGGAATTATGTCTGTACATCTTGTGCACACATCAGATCTTGTGCACGAAACACAATCAGACCATATAAAGAAATCACAATTTTTGCCCTAAGTTGAAAAAAATATAGGGTTTATGGTCAAGAATTATATTACATATTTTAACCTAATTGATTACACGCATTTTTAACAAAGAAAGATGAGAAAAATTAATCCATATTTACCATTCATCAAAAGATGCATCACAAAAAGTACCCTTAATTACAATACATAAAACATGTTAAGAAAGCATTTTAAGATAATATATATTTACCATTTATCAAAATATACCATACAAAAAGTACCATTAATTACAATACATCACAAAAAAACCAAGACCAGCAAAGCTAACATCACCATCACTCCGCTTTGTCCACAGTCTCCGCCCCCATCTCCTTAAAACTCATGTTGGTTGACACCGTAGTTATGGTGTCAACCAGGGTCTCACACACTGAGTCATAGCATTCAGACTGTCGTAGCTGATAATCAGCAACCATTGCTCGAAACTCAATGTCTTCTTCCCACAACATGAGGTTACAGGATTGGAAGGTGTTTGTTTTTTCGGCTGCGAGTGTAGACCTAATCGCTTCGACTTTCTTCAACAAAGAGTCGTCTTTCTCTTTCTGAAAATCCATCGTTTTTTTCACGATGGCCTTCACGGTTTTCTCAGAAGAATTCATTTTTATTTTCTTTCTGAAACTGTTAGTGTGATTGAATAACCAAACTTAATGTAGTTAAGTTTGATTTGTAGTAAGATATAGTAAGATCTAGTAAGATATAGCTTAACTTTAATGTAGGCTATCATTACCATAATATTTTTCTCGGGATTTTTGACAGGTGACGTATAATTGTGATCAGTTAATTCTGACAGGTGATATAAATGCAAGTATTCTCTAGATTAAACAAAAACACATGAGACAATTTGGTGCGTTTCCCAAGCGTGGGACACCCTTTTGTTTTTTTATTACAGTTACTATTCGCCTGTGAGCATTTTGGTTATATATACCTACACCACATTTGTGAAACTCATATACCTACATAATTTTAAATTATTTTTTTAGTTAATAATGGATTGCTCATCATCATCATCATCATCATCATCTAGATCCTACAAGGCTTCCCTCAGAAGGCGAATTGAGGATCAAATCGAGCTAGATAAAGCTTGTCGGGAAACTCTTACTGAAGAATTCGTAAAGACTAGCAACAGCTTGGATGCCAGGGATCTCATTACAAAAGTTCTTGCTCGGATGCCCGCTAGTTGTATCCGAGATCTTGCTGTTTTGTTTATGGTTGATGTAGGACAGAGAGAGCTTGACGAGTTAAAACTTTTGGGCAAGGCAATTCTTGAACTGAATTGCTCAATGGAATTGAAGTTGCAGTTTCTTATGTCACTCAGAGATTAGTATGTGATGGTGTTTCATGGTGTGTTTTTATGTGTGTCACTCAGAGATTAGTAGTGCTTTCTTGATAAGAGTATTTCTGTGTTGGTTTATATCCGAGAGGAGGATTTTGCACAAATACTTGAACCTCAAACCTTTTAGCTGTGTTTGTTGTATAGGGCCTTCCTTTTTGAGATTACACCCCCATGGTCTCTTCCCATCATATTTCTCCATGTGTCTCATAGCAAAAATACCACAATCTATTCCATTACTTTTTTTCTCCATGTCATCTTCAATCTATTGATTGTTGCTACTTGGATTTGCTGAGCAATGGGGTGTTTGATTGTTTTAAGATACATGCAAAAGACGTTTCTCTACACAAAATAGAAAGCAATTTAAGTATTTTGACAATTTTTATAACATGTATGTATGTTTTTTGGGTTAAAGGTATATATGTTTACCAGAATATCAGGAGTCTTTCCGTATCTTTCTTCAAAATTCTCTCTAATTGCTTTTGATTTGTCTTCTAAGCTTTTAAACTTTGCATCAGCTGATATTTCTTGGTTTGCCTATTGTCAAGTAAGTCTATCACTCCTGTTTGAAGATTGAAGGCAACCATAACGAAATGATCGTGTTGTAGAATTGGCACGAGCACTATAGCAACCTCTTTGAGTGATGGAATTCCACTCCTTGCCATTTCTCTTGTCATGTTGTCTGAAAACACATCCAGTCTTTCTTTATCTGTGTAACCCCTTGACTCGTCATATTGGTCACTTGTCTGTATATTAATTAAAATGCAGATGATTAAAGCGTTTATTCAGCGTTTTCTAATAGTACAAACAAAATAGATTAATTTGTACCAGCACATTGCTTGAAGCAAAGAATCTGAACGGTGATGCTGCAGATTTTTTCTTTTCTTCATAGTTCCTTACTTCACTGAATGCATCCATTGCATTGGCGGCTATATAAATGCCAGGAGAGAAGCTTTCAAATACCACCTTGAACGATTCTGTGTGAGTGGACTTGTAGACCTCCTCCCAAATGTCTCCAAGACAAAAAAAATATATAGTCTGAAAGAATTTCTTCATCTTCTATGACACTAGCGGATACGTCAACCTCTCTCAGAAGATATGTAGAGTTCAGTGTAATGAGGCTATCACTTGTTGACAATCCGGTGTCAACTGTTAAACATAAAACAACTCACATTAAATTTAACTGAAAATAATTGTAACTATAAGTAAATACCTTCAACCCCTTTTGGTTTTTATTTATAATTGCATACCCTCTTTTGCCCACGCAACCACTGTATTAACAACTTCATCAATATCTGCGCACGAGACATTGTTTTCTTGACCTGCATCACCTGCATCATTTTTTACGACAGCCAAAAATGTAATATGTTCAACTGTGATTATAATTAAGCTGGTATATAATTAAGCTGGTACATATATGATATACCTTTCTGAGCAGCCACTGGACCACCAACACCAATATCTGAATCAAATGCATCACACAGATGTAATAAGTTTAAAAGAACAGCATAAGTGTTTTAAGAGCGTTTTAATTATACTAATAATTAGTTTAACCCAAATACCTTTTAGAGCAGCCACTGGACCACCAACACCAACATCTGAATCTTGTGTTTTATGGACCACATTATTAGTGAATCTGTTTTCCATTCACAACATCTACATCTAACAAAGATATTCTTATTTGATGGATTTCTATCCTTTCCTTGACGGACCAACTCGCTGATCTCGGAGAAAATTTTATCAAATTTCTTCAACTTGTTATCCATTGCCTTATTCCAAGACTGTAAAAAGAAAATATAGTTTGGGTTAACTCAAAAACATTTTCAATTCATCCCAGCCAGTTGTAATAGAGTTAAATAATAGTCAACAAGCACGATAGGCATTTGCAAACTTAAAGGTGAATAATCGCTTACTTAATCATCCAAATCTTGTTCAACTATTTGATGGGCATTATCTGTTTCAGATGCACTTTGACCATCTGTTTTTAGTTACATGTAATGTTCTATTACATAAAATGCATGTAGAGATAAGAGATATGAGAGTTTTTTACAAGCAAATAACAAGTTTAATACCATGTTCTTGTTTCTCCTCAGCTGCAGTGTTTTCTTCAACTCCAGGCTTACCGGCAGCACTAACCGTCACAGCAGCAGCCGCAGCAGCAGTCTCATCAATTCTCTTCCCGGCAGCACTAACTGTCACAGCAGCAGTATCAGCAACAGCAGCATCAGCAGTCTCATCAAGTCCCTTCCCGGCAGCACTAATGGTCACAGCAGCAGCAGCAGCCGCATCAATCCCTTTCCCGTCAACACTAAACGTCACAGCAGCAACCTCAGTAGTATCTTCTTCTAAGGGAGGACCATTATTCTCCAAGTATTTTTCCATCTTATTAAGAGTGGTTGTTGTTATGTAGTTGACTGCAGGCGTTGTGACGGGAGTCCCAAATGGACCATATTTTTTGCTAGTATTCATGTGTGCAAAGCATCACAAGGAAGGTGATCGGACCGTTGTATTGAACGTTGATACCTCTCCATTCTTCCTTTGTCATTTTCAAGTTTTCAATAACATAGCTGCACCAGACCATATTTGGAATATCGGAGGTTTTTTCAATTGCGGCAATGAATCGTTGATTGACTGTTGTTGATTTTGTCACAAATCCTATACAGGTGTTGACCAACACAGGGAAATTAATCTTAAACAGTTCACCAACTCCTTGATCCGCGGCCAGTTTGTCTTTCACATGCTTTATACTTATTCTTGCACTTGTCGGGAATTGAGATTTGAACAAATCTGTAGTAACATCTTCCCCCAATCTTGGTCTACTCTTGCCTAAAACAGGATTCTTACCCATTGGTATCCCCAACACTTCATGTACTTTTTGTGGTTTTATCTTAATAACACCGCTCCCAATGTTCAATTCATTTAAACGGTTATTATAGTTCATGAGCAACCAATATCCCAAAGTTGTTGGAGTTTAGGTTACTTGAAGTCTTAACATTGACCCGAAACCCATTCTTCTACACAAGTTTTTTGGGCAATGGTCATTGCCTTCACAACATCAACAATATTAATAGGTGCACACCTATTCATCAATTTTTCGTCTTTAAATTCAACAAAAGGTGGTCCCCTCTCGGTTGGCTTCTTTTCTTTAACGGCTCTCTTTTTCGGCCGCTGAAAGTTCGAGCCAGAGGTGCTGGGTTCCACCAGTTTCCGGTTTGACAACAACCTGTCGATTTTTGTGTCAAGGTCTGAATCAGAGTCTGCTTCCACAACATCTTTTGTTTTCCCCACCGGAGCAACTTTTTTAGTCTTCCTTTTATCAGTCTTATTTTTTTCTTTAATGGCTCTCTTTTTCGGACAATGAAAGTCCGGGCCAGAGGTGTTGTGTTCCACCTGTTTCCACTTTGACAACAACCTGTCGATTTTTGTGTCAAGGTCTGAATCAGAGTCTGCTTCCACATCATGTTTTGTTTTCTCCACCGGAGAAACTTTTTTAGTCTTCCTTTTATCAGTCTTGGTTTTTTCGACAACTGAATCACATACATACAATAAAACACGGGGTAGGGGATAACAACACGAATCACAAGGAAACAGAAAACTCTTATAAAACATCACAATGATAAATTCTCATACCAAAGCCATAACACGCTAATCATACGCATATAACATGCTTTAATATTATACATAGATTTAAAAAAACAAGGATATGTATTACAACAACAACAACACGCTTATCAAACGCATTAATACATAAGAAGATTCAAACAAATGCTTACATTTTAAGATTAAGTAAACCTAAAACGCTAAAAAAAATCATAAAGTAACACCTGTTCCATCTTCATTCTGAGACCTATCGTGCTTTTGCTTCGTCCTTGGTTCCGTTCCAGAAGTAGATGAGTTAGGGTTCTTCATTTTGGTTCCGTTCCAGAAGTAGATGAGTTAGGGTTCTGAGACCTATCGTGCTTGTACTTGTGCTTGTGCTTCACAGAAGAAACGAATCTTCGACGGTTTTTAGGAATTTTGACTTACTTATCCACGTTCCAGAAGTAGATGAGTGGCTTACGAGGGAAGTTATTTGACCCTTTTAAAAGAAGGCACGTGCTTTTAAATTTTAATCGTACGGTTAGTATTGTATAGTAGCAATATATATATATATATATATATATATATATATATATATATATATATATATATATATATATATATATATATATATAATATTAGTGGGTGGTGGTGGGTTCAGGTGGTCATGATGGTGGTGGACGGTAGCGGAGGTGCGGTGGTTCGTGGTGGCGGATGTGTGGTGGTGGGTGGTGGTGGTGGGCAGTGGGTGGTGGTGGCGGAGGTCGGTGGTGGTGGTGGGTGGTGGTGGTGGTGGTGGGTAGTGGGTGGTGGTGGTGGGCGGTGGTGGTGGGCAGTGGGTGGTGGTTGTTAGTGCACGGTCTTGGTGTCCGTAGCGATCGAATAAGTTATAGGCGGTTTAGTCTTTGTATTTAACGTATATTGTAAATAGCCTATAAATAGGGGGCTCATGCTCATAATTTATTAGAGAACTTGTACATAGTTTAAGTTATCCTCTCCATAACTTATTATTCTCTCTAATGTATTTACACTAAATTATCAATAAAGTATATATTTAATGTATCGATTTCGTGTTGATGTATCGTATTAGCGGCTAGATCTTGGTCTCTATGACGTTCTCTCAATTGGTATCAGAGCAGGAGCTGCTCTCGATGCATCAATAAGGTAAATCTGAGTTTTCGTGTTTTTCGTGTTCTTCGGGTTTTGGTCAGATCTTGAGTAATTTAGTGTGTTATTGGTGGATTTGTTGGTGAATTCGTGTTTATTGATGGAAGAGGGAACTTCCTTTGTAATTTGGTGTTAAGTTATGGTGTATTGAGTGATTCACCATGGAAGAGCATGTTAATTTTTGATTCGGTTTATGATGATTTAGTGATTGTTAAGTTAATTGGATGATGGATTTGTGTTTAGAATTGAAATCCTCATGTTTCTGTGGATTTTGGTGGTTAATTATGGTGAATTGATGGTTTCACCATGGAAGAGCATGATATGGGTTAAGTTAATTGATGTTGAATTAATGGTTGTTAAGTTTAATGGTTGATATATTCGGAATCGTGGTGAAAATCCGAGTGTTCAGGTAGATTTTCATGGTTATTTATGGTATTTTGATGATTTCACCATGGATGAAGTTCAAAAAATCCAGATTCCGGCCAGATCTAGTTTTTCCGGCGATGTAACAGTATTTTCCGGCGAATCACGTTTTTCCGGCGAGCTGTTCAGATCCAACCAACTGATTCGTTAGTTACTGTAGCTAATTCGTTAAGAAAGCTTAAAGAATCTACTGTAGCAATTCGTTATGAAATTTTTTAACGAATTAAGGCAATTCGTTAAGTTAATTCGTTAAGGCATATTTAACGAATTAAGAGTTGATTCGCTAAGGTAAACATAGCGAATTAAGGCAATTCATGAAGCTGATTCGTTAAGTTAAAAGTGACGAATTAATGCAATTCGTTAAGGTACTTCGTTAAGTTATTTCGTGAAGGTGATTCGTTAAGGTATTGATAACGAATTAAGGTGATTCGTTAACTGTTATAACGAAGTGAAATCTTAACGAATGGGAGGCCATTCGTGTAACTGTTATAACGAATGGGATGATAATTTATAACGAATTGAGTTGATTCGTTAAGTGTATAACGAATCAGTGAATGGTTGACGAATGGTAGATAATTTATAAACGAATGGAGATGACGAACTAAGTTAACGAATTGGAGTGGTTAATCTATAACGAATTAGAGAGGCAATTCGTTAAAAAAAATGGCGGGAAAAATTTTCTTGCACGAATTTTTTCCAGAATTCTCCTCGTAAGCGAGTTTTCATTCTTGAAAATTTTGGCGTTAAAATTTATTTTTCGAAATTTTTCGATGAATTTTTGGCGGGAAAATCGGGAAAATTTTTCTTAATTGAAATTTTTCTGGGATGTTTCTAATGTATTGGAGACTCTTCTCTCAAATTTTGGTAATATATTTTTCGGCTGACTGTTTATGCGTTTCGACTGGCCGAGGGGGAGATTTCGTGTAATTTAAGGAGGAGTGTGTTAGTTTGTGAACCTTGAAGATTATTTAAGACCTTGCCGAGTTTGTCAAGAAAAGGGGGAGATAAAACTTTCATTTGAGATTATTTGGCTTGTATCTTCCTACATTTGCAAGGTTTCTTGAACAATTACTGCAATTCGGGTGGTAATTCGTGTTTGAAAAGCTGCGCTTAACTGAGTTCAAGACTGCAGTTGTTTTTCGATTGGTGATTGATTTGTTCAAGATTGAAACCTGACTATGTGGGATACGAGTGTCTGTTCGTTTACTTCTTTCTAAGGGACTTGATCCTGACTATGTTGGCTACGAGTAAATGGTGGATTACTTCTGTTGAGAGGACGATTCTCGAACGAGTTGATCTTATTGAAGAATATACGAGTCTTGTCATTGGAGTGAAGAATTTGATCATTTGAGGTTTATTAATGAAGGTTGGAACTCTGAATCTTATGCCCAAACATTAGTGCATCTTTGCGAACGAGATGTGGAAGAGCTTTAAAGAGTATATTTGGATACACGTTATCAAGAGAGGGAAAACCGAAGTGAAAGATGTTGAATGATCGGGTTTTTCATGAAGATGTGTGACGAGGTTAAACGTAAAGATATGTTTTTCTTTTATCTGTGTTGACGGATAGCTGATGACTTGATGCTGATTGTTGAAAGATTTAACCATATCATACGCCAGTGGATGATCGGAATGATCTCCAAGAGTTGCTCACTTTGAGGGGGAAATCTGATATGAGAAGCTACATGTTATTAGTTTGCTGAAAAAGATTTAAAGATTGTTTGTCTGCACAAGCCAAAAAATCATCAATCAAGGGGGAGTCAGTTAGTGCACGGTTTGTGACTGGTGATTTGCAGTTAAAGTAATCAAGGATAAATTATTCGATAGCTACGGAAAAGGGGGAGTCTGTTAGTGCATGGTTTTGGTGTCCGTAGCGATCGAATAAGTTATAGGCGGTTTAGTCTTTGTATTTAACGTATATTGTAAATAACCTATAAATAGGGAGCTCATGCTCATAATTTAGTAGAGAACTAGTACATAGTTTAAGTTATCCTCTCCATAACTTATTATTCTCTCTAATGTATTTACACTAAATTATCAATAAAGTATATATTTAAAGTATCGATTTCGTGTTGATGTATCGTATTAGCGGCTAGATCTTGGTCTCTATGACGTTCTCTCATTGGTGGTGGAGGTAGGTGGTGGTGGTGGTGGTGGTGGGTGGGTGGTGGTGGGTAGTGGGTGGTGGTGGTGGATGGGTATAAATAAATGTATATATATTTATATATAATATTAGTGGTGGTGGTGTGGTGGGTGGTTGTGGTGGGTGGTGGTGGAGTGTGGTTAGTGGTTGGTGCTGAGGGTCGTTGTGGCGAATGTGGGCGGTGGTGTGTAGTATGATTGCAGATATGTAATACATGAGACAATGACGGTGCTATCCCGTATGATGATCATGATGATTGGCCCAATTATGACAAGACGATGCTAATATAACTACATGGGTTGGTGGTGGTTATCATATTGATGCTACTAACCTATATATACGGTTTGCTTACGCCAACCCATACGATGGCGACTGTAGCTCGTACGAAGAGCATGACGTCTGTGATGATGATCACACATATATATGATGAGGACCAATTATATGTACCTATATGACAATACACATACACGCACACATATATATGTTGATGATAAAGGTGACACCAATGTTTAATCACATGTAACCCGTATGATCGACGACGACCATGATAATGTATACGATGGTCATACTGATGGTAGCATGTACGACTGATGATGTCGTTTGATGACGACAACAATTCATAAGATGGTGTCGACAGTGATCGCTAATATTGGGCGTTTTGTTTATGATAACCCGCACGATGCTGACTACATCCCGTACATGGCAATCGGATGATGATGATGATGCTGATGATGATGATGGAGATGTGTGACGATGATGACGACCTTGATAGCGAGATATATGTTACCCGTATGATCAACGCCGACTACGATAGCCTATCCAATGACCACGTTGATTACCCGCACGTCAATGATGATGCCGTTTAATGGTGATGGTGATCGATGATTTTGATGATGATAACCACTATAATACATGATAACGATGATAACTTTATGATGCCGTTTCATGGTGATGGTGATCGATGATTATGATGATGATAACCACTATAATACATGATAACGATGATAACTTTATGATGTTGATCATCATCATAACACATATGGTGATGATGATAACCTAGAAGATGATAAAGATACAAAACTACATATGATAATGATAACACTAGAATGTTATGAGCCTCTCTATTACGAAGTTGTAAATCTTATCCAGAAAATCTTACTAACGGTTAAGATAATACTTCAATAATGGATAAAATTTTAAATTTATTTAAAAAATACGATTTATTAAACGAACTCCTCTTTTAACAAAATTTAATACCGGAATGTTAGTAAAAAAAACTAAAAGTAAATGTTTTATACTATTTTTAAAAAGTTATAAAACAAAAACCAAAATATATAAATAATTAAATGTGTAGAAATAAATAAACCCAAAATTCAAAACCCTTTTAACTTCAAAACCCTAAATCGACTTCTACTTCGCTTTACTGTAATTCGTAGACATCGCTTATCCTGGTAAGAACATAAAAATGCCACGTCTCAATAATGGAGTTAAGTTCCTGGTAGATATCGACAGCGATTCCATGAGTAGGATGGTATGTTAATATTGTTATCTGGTTAATTTTTTTTATGAAACATTTTACAGTTTTGCAACATATACATTCTAAGAACATTTTTTGTGTTACTTATAGCTCATTCCTAAAGCTGTTCAACCAATGTTTGCTGACATGAAATCGAATACCGGCTGTTGTTTGATTTACGATCAAAGTGGTAGAACGTTTTCAGTTGTTATAATCAAAGTACTTGATGACTTTTATTTTGGAACCAGTTGGACTGAATTAATCAGAGAATGTTGTATAGAAGCTGGAACATATGTTGTTTTTGAGATTAAACCAAGATCTATGTTGAATATGTTTACTTTCAAAAGAAACGTAAATGATCAATCCGTTTCTGTTTTTAATGATTGTTTCCAAATTCAAATGTCATTTAATTAACATGTTTAATAGGATTTCCCTGAGTGGTACGTTATTCAAGAATTTGGTGACAATTACATGAATTCGCTTTTCGAGCTTATTGCTCCAGATAGATATATGTTTAAAGTTTCATGTCTTAGGGATGGAATGGGTTATAGGCTAGAGGATGGATGGAATGAGGTTTTTAAACAAACCAACTTGAAAGGTGGCTCGTTTGTTGTGTTTGAAATCATATCAGATAAGACATTTCATATTAATGTCTTTCATGAAGATGGCATAGAATTTATCCTTCCTGGTCCAAATCAGCTGTTTCTCAACTATCAATCAAGCAATCAAGGTAGTTCCTCCCAAAACCCAATTCATTTTGATGAGCAAAATGATGACTCTAAAATCGTCTTCCACATGAACGTCACCAAGAAATTGGTAAATTGAATTTTTAAATTTCTTTTTTATTTACAAGTATATTTGAAATTTTCTTTTCACAGCGTCTTCCGCGTCACATTGCCACCAAGATTGATGCCTATGATGGAATGCCAATCACTTTGGTCAATCCCGAAGGTCGTAAAAAAATGAGACTTCATGGTGAATTGTCGGACCTGAAATTCAGATATCGGTTACCAAAATGGAAAAATTTCAAGGTGGAAAATGAAATACAGATTGGTGATAAGTGTAGATTTGAATATGACTTCAATGAAGCTACTTTGTTAGTTTCAAAAGTTGATTAGTGATTTGGTGATGTTTGGAACATTTGGGAAATATTTGGTGACGTGTTTGGTGAATTTTGGAACATTTGTGATTTGGTTGGTTATTTGTATATGTATGGTTGTATTGATACACTTTTTAGTTTATTGTGTTGAATGTATGTTGGTTAATTAGCTTTTAAATGCTTTAATTTTATAGTTTCTTGTATCATCTATTTTGTTATTCACTCTTATTTTTGTTTCATGAAATGTATTGTAATGGTGCCTTTTGTATGAAAACTTTTAATGATGGTAATTATGGTTAAATCTAAAAATAAAACAAAAAACACTTTGTTAAAAAACACTATTACGCTTGTAACACGCTAATGTACATAAACATATATAAGTATCCTAATACGCATAACACGCTTATCCAACAATCTTCTGTCAAAGTGCCTATTTTCAGCCACAGGTTCTCTGCCGTAAAAACTATGCCACTAATCTATTGGTTCTTAATTAAAAGGGAGGCAAAACTCAAAAAGCTCCAAAATATTGGCTCCAAATATTCAAAAACTCCAAATTACATTTATCACTCCAAAAATCAAGTTACAGTCCAAATTATTAAAAATTTTCCACTCCACAAATCAGCCAAATTATTAAAAAAACAATCGAAGATGAAGCTTATAGATGAAAGAATCGAAGAAGAACGCTACTCCGATGAGGAAGCCAACTACGACAACGACGCTCAATCAGACGACACTGAAGGCTACTCCAGCGAGGAAGCCAACGACGACGACGGTCAACTAGACGATGTTATAGGGACGATGGTTATCGAACCCCTTAACAGTTTGGAGGCTATCGAACCCCTCAACAGTTTTGCTACTACGAAAAAACCTACAAGGGGGTTGACGAGGTTACCTAAGCTGCGTACCCAATATGCAAACTCTGGTGGTGTCAAACTGGCAGTGGAGTTTGATAATCTGGGTAGGTTCACTAGCCAAAACAGATCAAAGTTTGCAAGTTTTTTAGGGGATGTTGTAAGGGAAATAGTTGGCTTGAGACATTTAAGTTGGAGGGAGGTCACAAAGGAGCTTAGAGATAAACTGTGGGAACAAATAACGGTTATTCTTTATTTCTATTTGTGCATTTTATATTTTGAGATGTAATTTACCTTTACCGTATTATATTATGCGGAAATATTTTGAGATTGAGGCTTGTCGCAGGCCTTCTGTGATGAATCGGCTCGGACACCTTCTTCGGGATTTCAGAAGAAAAATGTATGCCAAATACATTATGCCGAACATCGGTAAACCTATGAAGCTGAAGGCGATACCCAAGGGACACAGGACGATGATCAGGCAAGAAGACTGGGATCGCTTCGTTGAGTACACACAATCAGAGCAGTTTCAGGTATAAATCATCTACTTTGCAAACGTAGATTGATCGACTATATATGGTTTATTTTTTTTGTTTAAATATAATGAAATGATTATAATATGTGGTTGAAGAAAAAATCGGCTTCATCAAAGGGAGCTCGAGCAAAGAATGTTTTTGATCATCACATGGGGCGAGGGGGTTATACCTACCTTCGAGAGAAACTGGTAATCACCGTCAGCTTCTTTCTCTCTAGTTCAATGATTTGTTGGTTATGTGTCTTACGCAAGACCGTCAGCTACTTTCTTTTGAATATTTTACAAGGTCAAAAAGAAGGAAATTGGACCAGATGAGATCCCCGGCCGTGCATTAATGTGGATGAAAGGAAGGGAGGACAAAGATGGTGCATACAAGAATGCTGTTGTCGAAGGCGTGGCAACCAAATTAGTATGTTTTAGTATTAAACTTTTTAAATCATGTTAAAGTCAATTCATTACCTTATATTGGTGTCAAAAAAACTTGAGTCTGTATAACTTGTCTCAACACTTTATATGGATACATAAGCGTGTTACAAGTGTATTAGAATATTTGTTTTCTTGCAGGTTCAGCATGAGGAGCAGATCGCATCCGGAGCCCTAGCACTTGAACCGTGCACAGATGTCGTCACCTTAGTGCTTGGCAAAGAGAAAGGTGGGTTTTTAAAATGGATTGGGTACGGATTGATAACAGGTAAATATTGGGGTGTGAGTCGGGTAAAAGGCTCGTTTAAGCAAAGGATTGCCCAACTTGAGTATGAGGCGGTGCAGAGAGATGTAGTGGTGAACAGGTTGACGTCTCTACTTGAATCCACGAATGCTATGCTAGCAAGCCGTGAGAAGGAACGGTTAGCATTTGAGACCAGGTTCAGACATCTCGAAGGATTGTTGCCGGAAATGTCGGCAAGTCAAGTAAGTGACGTATGCTACATATTAATTAATGCATTCGACATACATAATTGGCACTGTTTTTGTCACAATTCGTAGGTAAATCCTGTTCCCAACCAGTTTGATTCTAACCAAAGTACTAGTGCTGTGGCGCAAAATAAAATGCCAGGACTAGCAAGTATCTGACAGTTTCTTTGTTTTTTACAACTTTCCATGTGATTTTTCATTTTCCATAACCTAATACATTGATTTGTAGGCCAGTTCTGTGGGAAACATCTTAACCTCAGGTGAGGCTGTGCAACAAGAATCCGCTTCTCAGGTAACCATTTGACAGTTTGATTGATTTGTTTTAATAATTAACTTCCCATGTGAGTGTGCTGATTTTGCATAAGTTAATTGTAGACCAAGTCTGCGGATAAAATAGTTGTCGAAACGGTACCCGCTTCCCATATCGCGACATCAGTAAGTATTTGACAATTTCAATAGTTTTTATAATTCGTTTCCAATGTGAGTGTGCTCATTTTCTATTACCGAATTGCAGGCCAAGTCTGTGGAAAAAAGTGTTGACCAAACGGTACCCGCTCCCCATACCGCGGCATCAGTAAGTATTTGACAATTTCAGTACTTTTTATAATTCGTTTCCAATGTGAGTGTGCTCATTTTCTATTACCGAATTGCAGGCCAAGTCTATGGAAAAAAGTGTTGACCAAACGGTACCCGCCCCCCATACCGCGACATCAGTAAGTATTTGACAATTTCAGTACTTTTTATAATTCGTTTCCAATGTGAGTGTGCTCATTTTCTATTTACCGAATTGCAGGCCGAGTCTGTGGAAAAAAGTATTGACCAAACGGTAGTCGATCCCCATAGCGCGACATCAGTAAGTATTTGGTAGTTTCATTTTTTATATTTTATAACCTAATAAGTCCTAACAATTCCAGTTTCTGTTATATTACCAATGAAGCCTGTAGAGAACAATGTTGACCAAGCATCAACACAACTACACCACACTCCGGATAGTAACGGCTCGAAAAAACCATCAGTAAGTATTTGGCAATTTCAGTTTTTCCTTTAATTGTTGATTGATTCATTGAATGATTTTTAGGTAAAATGGAGAAGCCGTAAAAGAAAAGTTGATGTATCTACGGATGAAGCTTCCCAACCTACTGAAATAAAGGTATGTACTGCGCGAAACATTGTTAATTTTCCACCAACATGGGTATGTACTTATATATTGACTTCAACCAAGCCATCTTAATTTCACATGCTGGTTTATAGGTGTATGAGTGTCGTTTGTGTGTGCATGACAAGCATAACAGGGTGGCAAATGGTAAAGTTTATTGGTCACCGATTCCACAACAGTTGCATGGAAAAGCAATCCCGGAGGGTTGCTATAAAGTTAGTATTGATGGAGCCATAAAGGAACAAGCAATTATTCCATGTGAGGCAGGTGAAATACGACTGTTGGCAACGCAATTGGTACTTTTTTTGCTTGGCCAGAACACCTAATCGTATGTGACCAGGAGGTTGGTTCCCTTTTAACTTAACCGAACAAATATCTATGTTCTTTTTCATTTAGTTTCAAAAATGAACACTTGTGTTCGTTTATGTTCGTTTGTTTATAATCTAAACTAACGTAATTGAACAAAGATAAACGAACATAAACGAACTTCACGCCGAAAGGTTCACGAACAGTTAAACGAACGTTCGGTATGTATGTATGCATACTATTTTGTTCTATTCAATTACAAAATACGACATTAATTATACATATTTGTTTTTCATATTCTGTTGTTCCAGCTACCACCACTCCCATCCTCAAAAGAAGCTGGCAAGAAGGCAAAGGCAAAGTACACAACGATAGACCGGGTGACCAAACAGAAGACAAGGAGCGGTGCCAAGAAAACCGACGCCTTAGCTAGTATATAGGTAGTCGTTATTTTTGTATTTTGTAAGATATTTTGCATATACATTTGCTTAAGTGAATATTATTGCTAATATAATAATTTTGTTTTGTTGTTTATATCTGTTTTATATTACTGCATAAAAAATAAAAATAATTATATATTGCCTAATTACACACAATTTGGCCACATAGAACACATTAAATAGGTGTGGCCAAAAGTAAGACAATAGCCACACCTGAAATTACAAAAATTAGAGTCTATAAATGACCATTAGCCACAACATAAGCATTTTTGTGTGACGAAAAGTTTGACAATAGCCACACTTTAAATTTCGAAAAGCATTATGTGTGACAAACGGTAAGACAATGGCCACACCACAAACTACAAAAGAGTGTTTGAGTGGCCACACAGTTTTAGCCACATTGACAACAACCTCCAGTGTCTATATGATATTATTAGCCACACAGTACCTAACTATGTGTGACGAAAAGTTTGACAATAGCCACACTTTAAATTACGAAAAGCATTATGTGTGACAAACGGTAAGACAATGGCCACAAACACAAACTACAAAAGAGTGTTTGAGTGACAACTTCACATTTTTAACCACATTGACAACAACCTCCAATGTCTATATGATATTATTAGCCACACTGTACCTCACTATATGTGACTAAAAGTTTGACAATAGCAACACTTAAAATTAGGAATGGTGTGTGACAAACGGTAAGACAATGGCCACACCACAAACTACAAAAGAGTTTTTGACTAGCAAGTTTACATTTTTAGCCACATTGACAACAGCCTCCAGTGTCTATATAATATTTTTAGCCACACAATAGCTTACTATGTGTGACAAAAAGTTTGACAATAGCCACTCTTTAAATTAGGAAAAACAATATGTGTGACAAACGGTAAGACAATGGCCACACCACAAACTACAAAAGAGTTTTTGACTAGCAAGTTCACATTTTTAGCCACATTTACAATAACCTCCAGTGTCTATAAGATACTATTAGCCACACAGTACTTCATTCTGTGTGACGAAAAGTTATACAATAGCCACACTATATATTAGGAAAAACATTTTTGTGTGACAAACGGTAAGACAATGGTCACACTATAATCTACAAAGGAGTTTTTTAGCGGAAAGTAAACATATTTAGCCACTTTTATTGTAATAGCTAGTGTCTATATCATATAAGTAGTCACCCTATTATTAAATTTAAGTGGCCATTTCTTTGCTATATTCACACGGCATAGGTCACAATGTAAGCTTAACACAACCCTAGTGGCCACATTAATATAAAATTCATGTGGCTGAAGCATAAATTCATGTGGCTATATAGATATAATGGTCACTCTTAGTAAATTGACATGTGGCCATTTTCTACCATTTAGCCACACTTATTGGAGAGTCTTCTTGATGGCCAGCAACTAATGTCTGTACCCTTTAGCCACACTTATTACCACATAAGGCCACTAAAAACTCTGTGTGGCCATATCATGCCCACGGTGTCGCGACCTTTGGCCACATACGTCCTGAACCAAATGTGTGTGGCTAAAGGCCTACGGCCACACTTTTATCGTGTGACCGAAGGTCAATTTTTACGTAGTGTTAATATGGCATTTTGAGTTTGAACTGAGAAATTTTAATGACCATAATGCCCTCAGCTTTCCATCATTTATGTTAACATTTGATGGAAGTTTAAATTAGTATCTAACATTGTTAAAAAATTAAAACCTTAATACTCATACCTCTGACTTTTAAAATTTAATACCCAATCTTGTTATTTTAGAAAAACGCCATGCACTAACTGAGTAATTGTGAAATATTAAATATAAGTTATGCTAAAATAAAAAAAGGAATAGAAAAAGTGGCTATAACATAAGGTTAAGTGGCGATGAATATGGAGGAGATGCTAATGTGAAGAATGTCGGGGAATGATAAATAGTATGTATAAGTATATGGCATAATAGCCTTCGGATTCTTGTACCCTTCGTTGTACTCTTATCTAGCAATTACCAGTTGATCGCATACAATTTTGTTTACATATTGTTTTATTTTTTCTATGTTAAAAATTATGGCTAATTCTATACCTTAAACGACTTACACCTAATTATATTGGTGATCCTATAATTTACTCATTTACAATTTTACATTTTCAGTTCTTTTACGGGTAGTACATGTTGTTCGCTAACAGCTAATACAGATGGTAATATCACTAGGCACTAACAATCATTAAAAAACATCTTAAAATGAATAAAATACCAGACAAAAAACAAAACAAAACAAAATAAATACATATTAAAACAAGCGAAACTCACACATCCCTTCCCATCTTTGTTTTCTCTAGACTCCAAGCATGAAGATGGTAGCCAATGACTCCTCTGCGGGTGACATCTCTCTTTGTCGAAACTCATGGTTTCACGATATGGGTTACTTTAATTAGACTATTCGGTCTTTGTGGGCTAGGTAAATTCGCTGATATGAATGATTCAACAATGTGTTCGATCGTTGTTGCATCTGTAATCCATGTAATTAAATCTAAAATTTACGTGAGATTACTCTAACTTACGTTTCTATAAAATAGAAATAAATAAATAAAATAAAATTTCTGGAGTTCAAAATATCTGAAGATTTTGTATTTTAATCAAATAATAAGATTATTAATTAATTAATAAATAATAATAATAATAATAATAATAATAATAGTTTTTATACTTATATAACTTGAGTGCTATACAACTTCTAATTTATTGAGCTTTTATGAGATATTTTCTTTCTTTAAAAACACTTCTCGATTCTTTAAAATAAATACACCACAACCTTTACTTACAAAACTTGAACCCCAAGAGGCCAAGCTTTTGGTTGTAATTTGTAAAGCACTTAAGCACATCGTGTAACCACCAGAATGTGGACTTTTATAAAATAAGTAAAATAACTAAGAGAATTTTGTAAACCTTAAAACGTGTACTATAACAACTACTCAAATGATATAATCCCTTTTAACGTTTTAAGATGAACATATATTAAAACCAATTTCTTCCATGGCATTTTATACCAGAAAATAATAGCAGTACTTATGGTAGAATTATCACACATAACAAAAACCAAACGAGACATGGTGATTTATTCAATCATATACTCAAAACACGAAGCCGCATGTATTTATTCCTCTCAAAGACTCCCAACTTCCAAAACACAAAACCAGGCTTTCACACGAAAACAACCCCGATTCAACCTTATACAAGCATATGACAAACAAACGACAAAACAACACGAACTCGGAGTGATTCATATTAAGCTTTCCAAGATGACAACGGAGGAGTCTCAGAGTCCAAATATGTTGAAACACCCGCACCATATCGCGCTCCCTTGACTGCATCGGCAGATGCAATGGATTCAAGTTCAGCCATCTCTTCGGGCGTTAGCTTCACAGCTAATGCTCCGATATTTTGTTCAAGACTTTCGATCTTTGTGGTCCCTGGAATGGGGACCACATCGTTTCCCTGGTGGTGGACCCATGCCAATGATAACTGTGACAGGGTGCACCCCTTCTTTGATGCTAGCTCGTTAACTCGCTCATATAAGATCTTGTTGTGTTCGAGATTTTCAGCTTGGAACCTTGGTAGGTACTACAAAATGAGTAATATTATGAAAATTAATTAAGAAACAGGTCAAATGGGTCAAAATCAGATCTCAGAAGTTATCCAAGTACATACAAGTAAACTTACTAAATCAACATGATTTAGACAAAATAGAATAGATTAACATTCTAGTAATATATTTCTTTGTAAATCATGTGTAACACTCATTATCTATTAATTATGAAGACTTCGAACTAAAGGTGTTTCGTTAGGGGTGTTAATTACAGAAGTGACACGAACACACGATCCGAACCTAACACTAAATTTACGGGTTTGTGTTTCATATAATCAGGTTCGGGTCGAACCCGCAGCTAAACGTGTCATGTTAGGATCTGATCGGTGGATTCTTGGGTTGACCTGTTTAACGCATTTATTAAAATTGTATTTTTTTAAACGTGTTAGGTATGCCAAAATTTAAACCTAAAAAGGAATTTGATATAAGATTTTACAATTAAAGCGTTTATATAAAAATGTATTTCTTTTTGCAAAAATGTATTTCTTTTTGCAAAAATGTAAATTTAAAGTATTCATATATGAAAACAATTAAAATAAATAAAAAAAATTTCCGGTCAAACAGGTTGTGTATGGCCAACATGCTAATACGTGTGCTGTAATTTGGTTTACGTGTCTCACATGATTTTCGGGTTCCCATGTTTAGGTTTGTGTCCAGTTAAACATTTGAACCTGCAAACAAGACCTGTTTAGCACCTCTAGACCTATCCATTTCATCAAAAGCATTTTAGAAATGACCATTTTACCCTTATTTTCTAAAACTAAAAAACTTCATATTTATTTTAACTCTAGAACTTATGTCTACCAATCAACAATATTTTTTCGATATATAAGGTTTATATATAAAATTTTAAAGTTTCAGAAAAGTAAGTGTAAAGGGTCATTTCTTTAAATATTTTTAATAAAATGTGTAAATTTGATATTTTAACAAGTTTTCAAAGGTATATATAATATTCTAAGTTTGGGTTGGGTATATATGAAATTCTTCCCTAACATTTATAACTACTATGAGTTTCAACATGTTTATAGGGGTAAAATGTCATTTACTGAGCCTCACTTGTTGCCACTAGAGCGATGGTTTCTTCATAAGTGATATCACTTGATGTCATTTGGATCCTTTTATTTGAAATGACAAGTCATGTTTTTTCAGCAAAAAAAAAAATCAAAGCTAAAAAAATAGTCAATTTGATCCTAGAACATATATTTATTGCAATGAAGAAATTAACCTAAACATTTTGATTTTTTGAACAAGGTGTAAAATACATACCTTACGGAAGTCACCATCTTCTAACTTCTCCAAAATCTGTGGACCGGATTAAAAGAACCCTCGTCCAAGAGGACTATATGCAACAATTCCAATGCCAAGTTCTCTGATACAAAAATGAGAAATTTGTTGGAGTTAATTCAACCTTAGGATAAAATTGAAAAACTACCGTTGGAATTGTGGTTGTTGGAGCTGAGTCAGAAAGTCAATAAGGGTCTGGTCTTTTGCTGAGTCTTGTTTTTATTATTATTATTATTCTGCATGTTTAAGTTTGTTCCTAGTTAATAGGTTTTGTTTGTTCTCTGTTGATTAAGTCTATTTGTTTACGTTGTAATTTGCCTATATAAAGGCCATCTTTTTATTCAATAAAGTATACAGAAACCATTCGACAAACTCTATCATATTATTGTTAATCTTGATATCAATCTGCTCCAACAGATTGGTATCAGAGCAACCAGGTTCTTTAAACACACAGATTCGTAATTCCTCTTCCTCAACTGTCGATTTCTATCAAAAACCCTAATTGTTGTTGCTGCTGCTACTACTCTGACTAATGGCCTCTAATACTGGTGGTATTCCCTCTACACCTCTTCCAATTTTCAAAGGAGAAGGCTATGAATTTTGGAAGATTCGTATGAGGACGATACTCATATCTCAAGATCTTTGGGATTATGTGGGGACGGGCTATAATGATGCAGATGGAGATCGAGCAAGGCTCAGAGATAACAAAAAGAAGGATGCAAAGGCATTGTCCTTGATTCAGTCCGATGTGCATGATGATATCTTTTCTCGAATTGCAGGAGCTACATCGTCCAAGCAAGCTTGGACACTCTTGCAAAACGAGTACCAAGGTGATTCTAAGGTTCAAATGGTTAAATTGCAAGGACTCCGACGGGAGTTTGAAACCATTCAGATGAAGGAAGGAGAGCTTGTAGCAGATTTTTTGTCAAAAGTTATGAAGATAGTAAATCAGAAACGAGCTTATGGAGAAGCGGTGACGGATCAGACGATTGTTGCGAAGGTTCTTCGAAGTTTGCCGGCTAGATGGGATCATGTTGTTGCTGCAATTGAAGAATCCAAGGACCTGAGTAGGCTTTCATATGATCAGCTTATGGGGTCATTACAGGCTCATGAAACTCGGGTTAACCGAGGTGTCCAGACACCCGTTAAAGAACATGTGTTGCAAGCAAAGGAAGAGGATAGTACTAGATTGTTTGCACGAAGAAGAGGTCGAGCACCTTTTAGGTGTCGAGGCGGAGGCCGTGGTAGAGGTTCCGGACGAGGAAAAAGCACTGTCGAATGCTATAATTGTCATCGAACGGGGCACCTAAGTCGTGATTGCTGGAGTGAACCTCATGCGGGTGCGGCTCAAGAATGAGAAAGTGATGAGGATGAGGAAGGGCATGTGCATGTTGCACTTGCATGTGATGACAAGAAAAATGAAGACGCTACTGTCCTCATGGCAAACAATAATACCAGCAACACCAAGGACATTTGGTTCTTGGATAGTGGTTGTTCTAACCACATGACTGGGCAGAAAGCCTTATTTGATTACATTGATCATTCAAAGAAGGTAAAAGTACGTATGGGAAACGGCAAAAGGATCCAAGTAGAAGGAAAGGGAATGGTGAGACTTGAAGTTATGGCTGGGAAACACAAAGCTATTAGTGATGTTCAGTATGCACCCGAGCTTGATTTCAATTTGTTGAGCGTCGGTCAATTAATGACTGTTGGTCACAAGTTGTTATTCGATGAAGGAGTGTGCACTATAACAAATAAGAAGACTGGGAAGATTGTATGCACTGTCCCTATGTCTGGTAACAAAACATTTCCATTAAATGTGGCACATACTAATACTGTGGGGCTTGCTGCCATTGGTGATGAAACAAATATATGGCATTTACGGCATGGCCATTTGAATGAAAGAAGCCTACAAAGTCTTAGTACCAAGAATCTGGTGTACGGGTTACCAAAAGTGAAGAGTTGGAATGTTTGTGAAGGATGTGTCGAGGGAAAACAGGCTCAAGAAGAATTTCCCCAGCAAGGTTCTCGAACTGCTCAAATCTTGGACCTAGTCCATGCGGATGTATGTGGACCGATGCCCGTTGAATCATTAGGAGGTAACAAGTTGTTTCTCTTGTTTACTGATGATATAAGTCGTATGACGTGGGTGTATTTCTTGCATGATAAGTCTGAAGTATTTAATAAGTTTAAGTTATTTAAAGCCAAATTCGAGAAAGAAACCGGTTTAAAGATCAAGGCCTTAAGATCGGATCGAGGGGGAGAATTCATTTCAAAAGAGTTCATGAGTTTTTGTGAAGAAGAAGGAATGCGAAGGGATTTGACAGCGCCATACACTCCTCAGCAGAACGGAGTATCTGAAAGAAAGAACCGAACCATCGTTGAGATGGCAACGAGCATGTTACACGATAAGAACTTGAGTAAGGTATTCTGGGGAGAAGCCGTAGCCACTGCAATTTATATCAGAAACATGTCACCTACTCGTGCAATTAATGAACGAACACCATATGAAGTATGGTACAATCGTAAACCTTCTGTTCATCATCTTAAAGTTTTTGGATGTGTTGCTTATGGGTTAAACCCTAAGCAAAACCGTAAGAAGTTTGATTCTAAAACAAATAAATGCATATTTATTGGTTACTCGGTTAATTCTAAAGCGTATAGATTGTATAATCCAGAAACTAGAAGTGTTATTATCAGCAGAGATGTAACATTTGACGAGTCAGCAAAATGGAGTTCAAAAGGTGAAGGGAGACACGAATTACCTACTGAATTTGTAGGTAAAATTGGTAGTGCAAGCGGCTACTGCCCAAGTACAAATGGGTCAGTTAATGGGCATAATGATGGGCAGCAAAGTCAAGGAGACAATGAACAGCCAAGTTCGAGTAATGAAGAAAGAGCGAGAACCCCTATTCGTGCTAATACGGGTTCTGTTTCAAGTGATACTCCAGAAAGTAAAACACCCAAGGTACATCAGTTATCAGATATTTATGAATGTACTATTCCTATAGAAGATTATGAAGCATGTCAGCTAGCTCTTTCTTCTATGGAATCATGCTCTTTCGATGAAGCTGTGGTTCAAAAGGAATGGGTAGAAGCAATGGAAACTGAGCTAAGGGCCCTTGAAAAACATAATACTTGGTCACTAACCGAGTTACCTGATGGTAAACGGGCCATAGGTCTAAAATGGGTGTATAAGGTCAAACTCACAGCCAATGGTGAAATTCAGAAGTACAAGGCACGCCTTGTTGTGAAAGGGTATGCCCAAGAGTATGGTGTGGACTATGAGGAGACGTTCTCTCCTGTGGCGAGGTTTGAAACTATTCGAGTGATAATATCCTTGGCTGCTCAACAAGGCTGGGATATTTATCAATTTGATGTGAAGTCGGCCTTTCTGAACGGGCCTCTCAAGGAAGAAGTTTATGTAGTTCAACCCCCTGGGTTTGAAATTGAAGGGGAAGAACACAAGGTGTATAAGTTACATAAGGCCTTGTATGGGTTAAAACAAGCTCCAAGGGCTTGGTATGAACGCATTGATACGTACTTTCAACACCATTCATACATTCGACTCAAGAGTGAACCAACTGTGTACATCAAAAAGGTTAGTGCCACTGATATAATATACACTAGCTCCTCAAAAGAATTGTTATCCGAGTTTAAAGCTAAAATGGTTGGAGAATTCGAGATGTCTGATCTTGGCATGCTAACTTACTTCCTTGGCTTGGAAGTAACTCAAAAGGATGATGGTATTTTTGTTTCTCAAAAGAAGTATGCAACTGATGTGTTAAAAAGGTTTGGGATGGAAAAATGCACAGCTGCAGTTACTCCTATGAATTGTGGTGAGAAGCTTCATGTTGATGACACAAGTAATCAAGTTGATGAACGAATGTTCAGAAGTTTAGTAGGAGGGCTGTTGTATTTAACTCATACACGACCTGAATTGGTCTTCTCAGTTGGTGTTATTTCACGATACATGCATAAACCATCAGCATGTCATTATGGGGCAGCAAAGAGGGTATTGAGGTATGTCACAAGAACAGTAGATTATGGCTTATGGTATGAACGGGGAAGAAAGATACATCTAGAAGGCTATACGGATAGTGATTGGGCTAGTTCCATTGATGGTAGAAAGAGTATTTCAGCATACGTTTTCTCAATTGGAGCAGGTGCGGTTTCATGGTGCTCAAGAAAACAACCTATTGTTGCACTTTCATCAACTGGGGCTGAGTTTGTAGCGGCCAATGGAGCAGCATGCCAAGCAATGTGGTTAAGAAAGTTATTAAAGGAGCTGGGTCAGGTTCAAGAAGAAGCAACACATATTTACTGTGACAATGCATCGGCAATATTTTTGTCAAAAAATGCTGCTCTTCACAAAAGAAGTAAACACATTGACATCAAGTATCACTACATCAAAAGTTTGGTAGAAGCAAACGAAGTTGAACTAATATCTTGCTGCACTCAAGAACAGTTTGCTGATGTTCTAACTAAAGCGCTTGGAACAGAACAATTTTGTTATTTGCGTGAAAGATTGGGTGTGAGAAAGTTTGAATTATGGGAGGATGTTGGAGTTAATTCAACCTTAGGATAAAATTGAAAAACTACCGTTGGAATTGTGGTTGTTGGAGCTGAGTCAGAAAGTCTTGTTTTTATTATTATTATTCTGCACGTTTAAGTTTGTTCCTAGTTAATAGGTTTTGTTTGTTCTCTGTTGATTAAGTCTATTTGTTTACGTTGTAATTTGCCTATATAAAGGCCATCTTCTTATTCAATAAAGTATCCAGAAATCATTCGACAGACTCTATCATATTATTGTTAATCTTGATATCAATCTGCTCCAACAAAATTTGTAATTTTGTATTTCTTTTCATTATTGATGGCATAAAAATATTGACAAAACAAAGGCTGTGTGGAACCTGCAAGTAGGAATGATATCTTGTTCAACATCTCTTGACCACAAGGACCATTCTAGTTGTATGGCGGTTATTGGGTGCACCGCATGCGCTCTTCTGATAGTCGATGCTGATGCCTCTGATAATCCAACATATTTAATTTTTCCTTCTTCAACAAGTTTCTTTAATTCTCCCATCTTAAAGAAAAAAAGAAAAACATTTTATAACCTCAAATATTAAAGGTTTGTTTAGCATTGTGTTGTATAACATAGTGTTTGGATGTGTTTGATGTATTTTGATAATTTAAGGATCAATTATCAAAATACTCCTAAACTCATTGTTTGAATACTAAATAATCAAATAACCAAATAACCAAATTTGTTGCAACCAGTCCTAAGCTAATTATGTCACCTAATCGCAATATATCACATAACCACAATAAGTTCCAATGTACCCGAGCACTAGACACCAGGTACTTTTAAAACTTGATACAATCAAGAAATAGTAATCAAATTTCAATATTATCACAATAAAGTAGATCGGTCATACCTTTTTCCTAACAAAAACCATTAAAGTATCAGTATAGTTACATTGTTATGATACGTTTAAAAGTTGTTTTAAATAACCTAAATGGAATAACTATAAAACTTGGTTATTTTATACTTAGTGACTTTTTTTCTTCATAATCACCACCTAATTCGAGTTAAAAATGAAATCAATAACCAACAAACACTAGTTAAGTACCATATCAGTTCCATTTAGGTAACTAAATATTAATATTTTCAAACATATAGCAATATTGATATGTAGCTTTTCTTTAGTGCACCTGTACACCTAACAATTAACTAGAATAGACAAATTACAGAACCAGGTACACATATTCCTTTTTAGTATAATATCTTGCACCAATTATTAAATGAATGTTCATAATCCTATCTTACCAAACCTAGCTCTCAAATGCCATAAATGGAAATTGGCACCTTCATTACAGTCATGAGACTACCAGTCACCATTTCCAAACACACAATAAATACTCAAAAACTGTTAAACGCGATCAGATCATCTTACCGTGATTTCAATCGGCACACGAGTATCAATCCTGTGCTGATAATACAGATCAATGCAATCCACCTCAAGCCGCTTCAAACTTGCTTCACAAGCAGCCCGAACATACTCCGGATCTCCCCGAACCTCCCTCACACCATCATACGTAATCCCAAACTTCGTCGCTAATTCCATCTTCTCCCTAACTCCCCCCTTCAAAGCCTGCATTCAAAACCTAACCCCTAAGTTCTCCAAACACGCAATTGCAACAATAACTGAATAATTGATTTAGGGATGGCCGTTAAACCCGAAACCATGAGAATATCCGAAACCCAACACTACTGGGACGCGTAAAACCCGTCCCATTAGAGTTTGGGACTTTGGGATTAGTTTTGAATTTTTTCAAAGGTTTGGGATATCTAAATACCTTATTACCCTATTTACCGATTATATACCCGACACAACTTTTATATATATATAAACTTGTTGGGTTCGGATCAAATACAAATGAAAATGAAATTAACGTGCTAAAGGTGAAAATCAAGTAGAGTAATTATGTAATTACAATATTACATCATAGAGTAATTACATAATTACTCTACTTGATTCTCACGTTTAGCACATTAATTTCATTTGTATGTTAACCTTCCCCTAAACTCTAAACTTGGTTATGACAACTTTTTAAAACATTTTATGGTAATCATTGCTCATTTGTTTATAATCATTTGTTTCCTCAATCTAAACATCTCGGCCGAACTGAAGTGAAAAGGCCCGGAAACTTTAACGAGTAACGAAATATATATAAGTTAAATTTAGTTTGAGTCATTAGCTAAATGGATATGGATAAAAAAAAGCACCTATTTTAAAAAATATATATACAAATGAAAAAGTTTTGGCCCATTACGTCCCCGACAAAAACCAGACGAGACGGGTTTGAGACGAGTTTTACTAATAGGGAATGAGTTTGGGAATGCATAAACCCCCCGACGCATACAATTACTGACCTTGCCGAGAAGGATTTCGTTGGTTTTGGGACCGTAGATGTCGGAAGTGTCAAGGAATGTGACTCCGAGGTTGATGGCGTGGTGGATGAGGTTGATCATGTCGGGTTCGGGCTTGGGGGCTCCGTAGAAAGCGGACATGCCCATACAACCTAGGCCTTGGGCGGATACTTCTAGGCCCTGTGAACCGAGTTTGATCCGTGGAACTGTTGTCATGTTTGATTTGGTTTGTTTGTTGTACAGAGTGAGTGAATGATGTAGCTGGGTTTAATCTGGAGATTGGTTTTGTTTGGGAGTTGGTGATTTAAAGTGAGTGTGAAGGTCGAGTGGATTGCAGGTCAACGGAGCATGACAACAGGGTGACGTATGCGCCTACGTTTTAACATTCTGTTTGGGTAGCTCGTGCACAAAATAGATTTCTTGTGTCCGCCCAAAGACAGAATAAATTTCACCTGGGAAAGGCTGTTTCTATCAATTTTATAGTGCCAAACAAGCAACTACTTTAAAACATTAAAGGCTAACACTCGTTTTAACTTGGATTAATGAGATTATTTTCCCCCTATACTCGTAGTCATTCGATACTTTTACTCGTAACCGTCTCTTCAGTACGGACATCGTTACTAAGATTTTAGAGTTACTGTTATTCGGTACTTACGGATACCGTTACGGGTATTTCTGTACCCGGTACTCGTTTGGAATATATAGAGGTACCATTTTATTAGGATGTCCAACACTTAACCTGTTCGTATCATCTTCAAGAGGTTCAAGACTTCAAGCGGTACCCGTTGGTACCTGTCGCATACCAATTCAAGGCTTCAAGTTGTTACGGTTTCGGTACTATAGTTTATTGAATATCGGTATCGAACAATACTTGTACCAATTCAGCCATTTGGTACCAGTCGCATATCGGTATCCCGACCGATACGGTTTATTTGTTACTCGTACCGGTACCGTACCAAGTTTAGTGGAGATTTTAAAAAAGTACAAAGTGGTATCAAAACGGACATCGTATCGAAAGTATCTGTACCCGAACTTGTACCCATACCATAGAATTCAGCACGATACTCGGTACCCAGTTTTACTGTTTTCGGTACGGATACAAGTATGGTACTGTTCTCATCCATGCGCTTAACTACTCTAAACCATTTTTCATTTAATAAAAAAAATTTCAATGATATGGATGATTGGTTAAGGGCCCACTTGCAAAAATAATACCACTACCACCCATCGGGTTTTACTAATCAAAATTAACTACCTCAAAGCCCCAAAGGGATACCCTAATAGGTGGAGGTGCTCCTCTCATGTTTTATACTACCCCAAAGAGCTCGAATACCCCCTGTTAGGATTAAATACACACATTAACTGATCACAAATACGAAAGCAATAAACGAACATGTGAATTTAACGTGGTTCGGTTTAAACTGACCTACGTCCACCGGTGACAACTAGATATTCTTTATTGAGTGACAAATAGCTACAAGTACATAGTGTGGTTTATATAGAGACGAAACTAAGGTTTATAACGTATTCCCTCTGTCCCATTTTAAATGTCATGGGACCCAAAACACACAAATTAAGAAATGTTTGATCATTTTATTTTATGAGCTGTAAAATGACAATAATGTCCTTTGAGTTATTATGACATTTAAATTGGGACAACCAAAAATTGGAAATTGAAACATCTAGTATATGTAATAGTAAGGGCACAATTGAAAATTGAATTTATATGTATAGAAATGACATTAAAATTGGGACAATCAAAAGTGGAAAAATGTACATTTAAAATGGGACGGAGGGAGTATTAAACATGATATCTAAACTGGGCCTTATTAAATAAGATATCTAAACTGGGCTGGGCTTAGGCCTGGCTACCCGTACCCGTCTCCTCTTTGACTTCATATAATAAACCGGGCCTACGAATCCCAACAATCTCCTACTCGGAGGCCTTGAGTACTATCATCTACACTCCTGATCGTACTTTTGTAATCTAAACATTAAACTTCTAATTACCTTGACCTTCTCATCAATTAACTTGAAGGCCCGTTGAAGCTCCCAAGAGCTCAAACATATCAATCACGGCTAAAACTGCCCCTGACTCGTTCTCTGTCCACCGGCTCCCACTGTAACGAACTACCAGATCCTGAGATAACATGAGAAAAAACATTCTCCATATTCAGCAAGTAATCAACTGGATAGACTTTTACAGCTGGAATATCGGTTTTCTTAATCATTGTCTACCTTGAACTATAACTGAAACACTGCATGTGTTCCCACTACCACGATGCACCCCCCCCCCCCCCAATTGATTTAACCTTCCTAGATAGCTTATCATGAATCTTCACTTTGGCTGTGGGTTTGTTACTTTCAAAACAAACCTTCTTCTGCCCACGAGATTCTGTGAACCGGATTTTATCTTTCACCAAAACTGGATCCTCTCCTTTCAGTGACATATCGACCATATACAACGAACCCATTTTCTTGCCACGAGCAAGCACGAGATTCCCTTTAACTACCTTCCACTGCACATTCCCGAACTTAACATCGTAACCCTGGTCATCCAACTGCCCGACTTAAATCAAACGTCTCTTCAAGCTTGGAATAACCCTCACATCTTTCAAAGTCTAAGAAGTACCGGCTAAAGTTATTAAATCAACATCTCCCACACTGACCCCGTCATCTGTGTCGTCTTCTGTAACGTTCACCTCTTTCTTACTATTTGGACATTGATTCTTGAAGTGTTCCGTCTCTCTACAACCCAACATTCTATATCTTTACAAGTCTTAGACTGATTCCTCTTCCTGCTCCCACTTCCTGGTTGTTTTCCCCTACATCTGTATTTTGTGACTAACATATTTCATGATGACTCACCTGAATTTCTACGCCTTGAATCTTCTCCAAGAATAAAATCCCGAATCCCATCAAAAGTAATTTTTGTATAGGAAATACAAACTACAGTAACTGTTTGCGACCAACTGTCGGGCAAAGAGGATAATAACAATACGACTTGAACTAATGTCGATTGACACTAAGCAGGAGATGTTCAAATTAAGATTATTAATATGCATTGTAGCTGACTCGCCCTCTTTCATTCTTGTTGTCACTAGCTCTCGGATAAGATAGACCTTATTCGCTGCCGAAGGCTTCTCATACATGTTGGATAGTGCCTCCATCATACTACGCGATGTGGTTTCTTTCATGATGTTAAACACAACATCTTCTGACAATGACAAAGTAATACAAGCCCTAGCTTTCTTGTCTAACTTCTTCTAAGTTGAATCTGACAACTTTTCTAGTTTTTCATCCTCAATCACTACATCCAAGTTTTTCTGACAAAGTAACGCCTCAATCTGCATCTTCCACCAACCAAACTTCTATCCATCAAACTTCTGTATCGAAACCTTTTCGCCATCTGCCATGGCAATGACTAACCGAAAACCTAGATAAAAAACAAAGACATACACAACAATGGCATGGGCCTAAACTTAACGGTTGTTCTACTGAACTTTGTTAAATAATCAACCTAATTAAACGCAACAGAATAATGAACTGTAAATAAGAAAACTGAAACTATAATTACTGAAATGATAAAACTTGACAAACGCTTTTGACACTGGTTCTTAATTTCTTTAATGCTTCTTCTGATTTGATGATTCTTATTTACAAAAATAGGATCTTAATATAACTTTCTTGCTCGTTCATTCAACCAAAACTAAATAAAACATGCATCCAACCATAAAAATTAATAATAAAAAATCCAAGGATTTTGGACCATAAAATGGGCTACTGCCCTTCTATTATGCCCAGTAAGGCCAAACTCCTTTGCCTTCTTCCTTGAAATTCTAAACGGAAAGGAAAAGCAAATCCTTCTTCCTTTTATTCTTCAATGGAGCACAAATGCTATTTATTTTTAAGTTATTAACTGGTGAACACGAGATGCAAAATGGATCTGTAGCTTAATTGCTTTCGACAAATCAATAGAACCTGAACGCACCAATCTTCGACGTCTAGGGACAAAACCTTAGATGGTGATAAGCTTCTCTTACTTGCGGAGGATCTAGTGGTGGTGCGAAAGCAAAACATTAATCAGCGGCGATGGTAGGCGGCAACAACAACAAACTGTTGAGGCGGTGAGAAATATCTTTCGGCAACGGCGAAACCCTAGCTCCGATCTATGAGCAGCGGCAACAAACCAGACTTGTTCAAACGTGTTTTTCGTGTGGTCCGAACCTAAGCTCTAGATGCCATTTGTTAGGATTAAACACCCACACAGACTAAACACATACACGAAAACAATAAACGAACATGAGGATTTAACGTTGTTTGGTCTAAATTGACTTACGTCCACCGGTGACAACTAGATATTCTTTATTGAATGACAAATAATTATAAGTACGTAGCGTGTTTTATATACAGACGAAACTAGGGTTTATAACATATTAAAAAAGATATCTAAATTGGGTTGGGCCTGGCTACCCGCACCGGTCTCCTCTTTGGCTTCATAAAATAAGCCCGCCTACACCAAAAGGTTTACGAAACCCATCACCTCCCCCTCTAATTGTTTATCAACCAGAGGTGCATCTCGCTGGGGACCCGGGGTGGCCCCGTTCACTGCTGTTTTTTCTGCTAGTATGGTAACTTTCAAGATTTTTTCCGAAAATTTTATAGGTATTAAGCGTGGTCACCCCCGATATATTTTTCCACAAAGCTACCATTCACCACTTATTTTTTTAAATGTAATACCCCATTGTTTGATTTTTTTTATAAAACCTCACAGTTTTTATGAATAAAAGTTATAAAATAGTAATCGAATAGTAAAAAGCTTTGTTTTTATAAACTAAAAATTGAGGGGGCTATTTGTAAAAATAAAACATGTTTAAACAACAAGATAAAAACAAAAGAACTAGGATTGATTAGGGTTTGAATTTTGGAAACTAATAAGCCTCTATTACCTCACCCAGTCACATGCTCCCCTATTCGGCTGTTCCTACCGGAGACCACCACAGGCCACAACCATTTCCATTAGTCGTGCACCGCCTACTGCTCGTTGCTCATCCCTGTCAGCAAGGTAATAGTTCATCTTTGTGTTGTTAAACGTTGAACTGCATTTATACTGATTAATGTTCAAGGAGTATAAAATTGGGGTTTGTAATTGTGGAATTGGGGATTTGGGGAAATTGATCAACTAACCTTGTAATTGGTATTGTATGATGAAATTTTACTTTAACTCACCCTATTGAATCTTCTTAATTTGGTAAATCTTGAAAAAGCAAGATACTATTTATTCTTTATTTTTTAAAGGATGATGAACAAATGTGTAAACGTCACAGGGCATCAACTAGCTTGGTGGTTTACATAGAAAAAAAATGCTGAAACATTTGATTCGGAATCCATAATTGATGAATTCAAAAATCTTAAAGGTTGTTGAGCTGCTGTGTAATTCTTCTTCTAAGGTACTGACCCTTTCTCTCGACTCTCGCATTATTATGAATATTTTAGGTCTTCGTTGGTTAAAAATTATCTAGTTTTTTTCTTAAGAATAATCGTTTAAATGAATGAAAAAATTAGATATATATATATATATGTCATATTGTTTCATCTGACCCGAACCACCGACACGAACCGAATCGTCAACCCAAAAATTTTTGGGCCAGTGACTTCGGTCACACCAGTGACGAAGCCCAAGCTTTGCAACTGTTATCAACTACCCCAAATGGATTTGTAACATTGAGTTCTCCATGAAATTATTTCTCACATATTGTTCCCCATGTTAATGAACGAGAGAAAAAGAAAGGAAATTTAGGAGAGAGAATAAATTAAAGAAGGGAAATACATTATTTAATTTCGTGTTCTATAGGGGAAACAAATAAAGAATTGTGAAGGAAATCGGAAGGAAAGTTATTATAGAAAAGTATTATTTTTCTTCAATAAATGAGACTTGGAAACACAGGCCTACTTTGTCCTATTTTATATATGTTGAAGATGTTGCGTTCCTTTGGGGACCGGTAGACTTTGAATGCCTTGAATTTGTTGAGGTGTTTCTTTTTGAATATAAACTTTGCAAAATGTAGCTTATATTGTCAGAAACTAAACTTCGTCTTTTATTACTTCGAACACAAACATAATACATATTCAATCACCATATCGAAGATGAAACTAACAGATAAAGACCATGAAAACACCGAAAAACCGAGTACAACAAGTTTAGATCATTATTATGATGATCTAAACAAAAAAACTCTCAAGAATTGACAATAGATGAAAAAACCCTAAACAATCCAGATCAATATTTGTTTAGAGGAAACTAGATGATGACAGAAAAAAATATCTCGAATAGTAATAAACGAACAATATCTCTTTTAATTATATTATCAGCCATCCACCAACATGGGCCTCCAGCACCTGTAGCTAACTCCTCAACTTTGGCCTAAACTCTTTTAAGAAACCCAAATTCGGTCCAGACTCCAAGAGCCACATAAAACATAAAAAATAACATTGCATTAAAACTAATATTATTATTGAATTGAAGAAATAATAGATTTGAACAGCCCCCCTCAAGTTAATATTTAAACACATCATGTAAACCCAAATTAGAACAAACGTTGTGATGAACAAAAGGAAACAAACCTTTTGTAAAGAGATATGCCAGCTGATCTTGTGATTTCGTCTTAACAACCTTAATCATCACAGAAGCAATTTTGTCTCCCAAATGAAACAAGTCAACTTCAAAAAGTTTTGTTCTATCATAACATAGCGGGTTTTCACTAATGGAAATAGCTGTAGAATTGTCACGAAACAAATTCACATGTAACTCAACTGACACTTCTAACTCTTTCATCAGTTTTGTTATCCACACAATTTCATCAAAAGTAGCACACATTGCCTAGTATTCAGCTTCAGCCGATGACCGAGAAACAATACTTTGTTTTTTCCCCTTCTCCACACAACTAAAGAGATTTCCAGAAACACACATATCCCAGTCACAGACCTTCTACTTTCTTGGCATTCAGCCCACTCTGAATCGGCATAGGCTATGACTTGAAAAGATCCTTTTCTTATCATTATACCAGAACCAGGTGATAACTTTAAATATCTCAACAACCTCAAGCAATAGTCAAATGAGCCTGTGTGAGCTTGTGCATAAATTGACTAAGAAATTGCACTGACTAGGAGATGTCAGTTCTGGTATGCGATAAATATATCAATTTGCCTACATGTTTTTGATATTTAGTTATATATTGTTATTAAGAATTGCTGATTTTACACAAATGATTTATAGAATAGCTTTGTTTTATACGTACATTAACTGGTTTTGAGCAGTCAATCCAAATTCAGCTAACAACTCTAGACAATATTTTCTTTGAGATAAACAAATACCTTGATATGAAAAGAACACTTCAATACCTAAAGAATATACTTTAGTTCACCCAAATCTTTAATGAGAAAGTTTGTTTTAAGTAAATATTTAACACTTTCAATAGCACTTACATAATTACTAGTGACGACTATATCGTCAAGATAAACAAGTAGCACAACTAACACATTATCACTATCCTTAAGAAACATTGAATAGTCATTTTTACTTTGAATGAAACCTATTAGGGGTGTGCAACGTCATGAGACCGGACTGCACCGGTATAACCCGACCTGACCTGAGACCGACATACTCATGAAATACATAACCAAGGGTGGACCGATTTAAACATTTCGGGTTTGGGTCTTAATCGAGTTCGGTTATTCGGCTATTTGGTTAGGGCAGAAGACCGAGATCAAAATGTGAAACACACTTCACAATGGATTTCCATGTACTTGCAGCAGATATTGTTCGTAGACTTGAAGAATGTCCAAGACAATGAGGATGAAGAAGACGTTGGGATGAAGACAACGATGGCGAGAATTAGTTTAGTGCCTGTAGATCGGTGTACATTGTACTTCTCAAGAAGAAAAGTTTGGTCAAAGTTTATGTTATATTGTTATCCACCAACTTGGAAGTTTTATAAAAAAAACAATAACAAGAAAATCAAGATATCAAAAGATCCATCGGATAATTATTCTAGATAAATATAGAGGTGATGGTCCATCAATTTACCTTTCCAATTAAATTTTCATTAGTTTATATTTACTATGCATTTTTTAAAATTTATTATATCAAACTTTTAAATTATAAATGTCTAAAGAATTGGCTGAATTATAGAAATATAGAAATATTTAAATAAATTGATGATTAAATTACAACGATACAAATAAATATATGGTTTTAAAACAATGTAACTTTTTTACTTTTATCGTTATAACAATAGTTATAAATAACAATTTATATTGTTTGAAATAAGTAAAAAAAAGATGCTAATAAGACCATTTCTATTAGTCTGCTAATTTTTACTTTTATAAAAGGAATAACATTATAACAATTTAAATAACTTGTTTGTTATGCTAAGATTTTACTTAGTGTTTTAAAGTCAGGAAAATCATAAAAGTGTGGCAAAACCATGGGTTTTGTGGTAAAAAGTAAAGACCATGGTAACAATTTAAATATTGATTTTTTACTACTATTCTACAAAAAATCCATCTCTCTATTGACATACGCAAAGGTCACCTCTTTGTGATTTAAAATTATTTTTCTCTTTAAGGATTTTTAACCAACACTACTTTATTCGTATTTCATCTTCTCTTGTTTTCTTCCATATTCTTCCTCAAACCTACCTGGTTTCCACATAAGGAAAAGCTACCACACAACTAAGTTTTACAAGTTTATATCTTCGTTATTCTGTTTCAAAGCCTATTGGTATTCCTATTTCTGTAAGGACATTGCCTTTGGCTGCATACTGATGTTGGATGAATCCTATTTGGTTCGGTATTGAAAATTTCGGTTACGCTCGGTTCAGACCTAAATATCGACCGAACCCGAAGTCTGAAGTATTTAGGAACCGAATACTGACCCATTTACATAACATCGGTCCAGTTTTGGGTAATTTTCGGTCTGGGTCTCAGGTTTTTAGTCCGACTCAGTTTTTGCACTCCCCCTAAAACCTATATCAAGTAAAACACTTGCAAGCTTTTTATTTCACATTTTTGGTGCTTTCTTAAGTCCATATAAAGACTCGTTAAGCTTGCACACCCTAGTTTCATCTTTGGAAAAATGTCTTTCAGGAAGTGCCATATGCACTTCTTCATTCAAATCACCATACAAAAACACATTATTAATATCCAACTGGAAAATAGGCCAGCTATTATTAACAACTAAATTTAACACACGTCTTACAGTAATCATTTTATGTTTCATCAAAATCTATCTCTTCCTTTTGATTAAACCCCTTAGCAACTAATCTATCTATCTATTTATCTATCTATCTGTCTGTCAGTTAGTCATGTTGCCCTATATTTAATTTTGTATACCCATTTGCATCCAATAGGTTTTCTACCACTTGGAAGGTCAACCAGATCCCAAGTGTTATTTCTATGTAATGCTTCCATTTCACTATTCATAGCACCAATCCAATGTTTGACTAGCATATCATCCCTATATCATTTAGGTTCAATACTTTTGTTTAATGGAGACACAAAATAAAATTTTTCATGGGACAAATTAGAGTAATTAACAACCTTTTCTAATCCATATTTAACTTTAACCTCAATCATATAATCTTGCAATCTTTTTGATAAAGGTGAACTCCTAGTTGATCTCCTAACAACTGTTTCGGCTTCTACATTTGTTTGCTCACGATTTCCATAAGATAAGGTTATACTTTCCCCATTATTAGCGTTAAGACCCTAAAACACTTGGTTCCTCAAAACTAAAAGATCCTAAGTATTCAAGGGTAACTCTAGGCTGCTGGTCAATAACACTAGTATGAATATTAACCCTCTCTTTATTACACTATGAGGAATAATTTTTTCAGTGTCATCATGCATATCAAAGAAATTAAAGTGATTAACAATTTAAGTTTTTAAAACAGTTTATTTCAAAAAATTACTATCTCTAAAAGCGTATATTGTTTCATAAAACTTAACATCACTTGAAAAGAAATCTTATCTTAATTAAATCTAAGTTACATAACTTGTAACCCTTTTTATTAAAAGAATAGCCTAGAAAAACACATTTTTCGACCCTTTTTACAAACTTATTAGTATTATTTAAAATCGTGCTATAACACAAACTACCAAAATTCCTTAAGTGTTCAGAGAGGGTCTAAAGCCAAACAATTGTTCATAAGGAGATTTACCATTCAACACAAATGTGGGAGTCATGTTAATCAAGTATGTAGTAGTTAAAAATACACTCGGACCAAAAATTCAAAGGTGCTCCTCCTTAAAAGAGGAGGGACCTAGCAACATTTAATAAAGGTCTATCTTTTCTCTCATCTATCCCATTTTGTTGGGGCGTGTGTGTATATCTAGTTTGATGTACAATACCATTTATCCTAATAAAGTTTTAATTTTTAAGATTTAAAAACTCACTTTCATTGTCACTTCTAAATGTTTTAACAGTGGCATGGAATTGAGTTCTTAACATATTAAAGAAAGTTTCAATTTTATACTTCAGTTTTATCTTTAATCATATACACTCACACACCTTTAGAGAAATCATCAACAATAGTTAGAAAATACCTATAACCATCTTTACTTCTGACCCTATATGAGCCCCATGTATCAAGTTGCACTAACTCACCTATCTGAACATATTTGTGATCACTTTAGGGAAAAGGCTCCCTATGTTGTTTTGCTTTATGACACACATCACAAGGCACATCAAAGGTTAACACTTTTAAGATTTAAATCATTTTTAAGAACATCTAACACTTGGTCTGAAGGATGCCCTGGTCCTCTATGCCAAATATTATAGTTATCTATACTATATAAACACACCTTTAGTTTTCGAGTTGCATCACCACAGTAATATAAACCATCTATTTGACTACCAGCCACCAGAACTTTCTTTGTGTGTAAGTCTTGAAGAAAGCAATTATTTTCACTAAAAATTACATCTAACTTATTATCACTAGTAAGTTTATAAGCAGATGATAGGTTCACACAATATTCAGGAACCACAAACACATCTCTTAAAATAACATCACTACTTAGCTTAATATTTCCAATTTTAGTAACACTAGCATTTGATCCATTTGGATGCTTAACACTTATGTTAAATTTAGAAACATCCAAAGGATCAAATATATCTTTATCATCCATAAGCATATGTTTATTTGCACCAGAGTCAATTACCCAATCTGAATTAGAACTGTTTGAACTAAAGCTACTAAAACAAAACACATTCCTTGAATACCAACTAATATTATTACCTACTATGTTACCACTCTGATGTCCTTTTTTTATCATTCTAAAATCTTAGTAACACGTTCACTTGATTAGGTGTGAGTGTACAAGAAGTAGAACTCGAAGAAGACCCAAGCTTACTAACATTTACATATTTACAATATCGGGAGATGTCGTGCAATCTACATCTTGCATAGTCAGTTGTACGTAATCATCACATTTGTGGTTGCGTTGTTTTGCTTGCCCAGTGTCAGTGATTTTTCTTGCTACGTGTTAGTGATTTGTAGCTACGTGTCTGTTTTCCAGCTATTTTTATCTTTACAGGCTTTATTTTATTTTGGTCATACTCTCTCTCTATGTGTTTCAAGCTATGAATTCATTTCTCAAACCTCTCTCTCTCTCTCTCTATATGAAACCATCGACTCTTTTTTGTGATGAATGTTTGTGGTCGTGGCGTTGTGCGCCTGTGGTGGTGGTTGTCTGGTAGGGTAAATCTTCTCCGCTTCAAAGAAACATGTTTAGGGTCGTCGATGGTGGTCATTTGGTTCGACTCACCATCGCTGCCGGGTTTCAATTTCAAAACCTAAGCCGATGGTGGCAGGTGGTCATTTTGTTCTATTTGCCATCTTTGTCGGGTTCAATCTCAAAATCCTAGGTGGCGGTGGCTGTTAAACTTAAGTCGTTCAGGATGGTTGCCAGCTGAAACAATGTTTAGCGGCTTACTTGTGGTCGTTGGCGGCGTTGGTGTTCTGGTGGTCGTGCGTACCACCGTTCGTTTAATTCCATACTTCCATTTTCCATCGTTGGGTTTGACTTCAAATCCCGTGTAATGGTGATTGTTAAAGTTAATGTTTTTGAGGGCGGTTTGCCGCTTTATCATCGTTTTGTGACCTCCATTTTGTAGTCGTAGGCTGTTGTGGTATCGTTGTGGTTTCATCCTGTTACTTAGCTTAACCGTCCCCCGTAGTGTCTATCGTTGACAGTCTCTATTCGGAA